>NC_047628.2:2644312-2856812 GCF_009650485.2 Drosophila albomicans
GTTGTGCTCATCGTCAGCCGCATCTGCCATCTCTTTTGCTCGCATTATAACCGGCATGCCTTGCCCATCATTAATCAGCTGCTGTTCCCAACATTCGTTTGGTCCGTTAAAGGGGAGAGAAGTGGAGTGGAGAGTTGATTCGTTGAGAGCGGAGAGTGGAGAGAGGGTGGGCAGCTTGGACTACGACTGTTCGTTTGTCATTAGCTCAGTGTTGCTGTTGCTGTTGCTTCTTTTGTTGTTGTTGTTGCCCTTCGTTTCATTCGTTCGTGCTGCTCGGGGCGCAGTAATTAATTATGCGCCTTTTGTATTCTACCGACAATTTTCAGTGCTTTATGTTTATGAAAAAGTACATATAAATTGGAAACACTTAATCATTTCGATTTACATTTTAATTAAAATATTATATATCAAAATGAACCAGCCATTTCCCCATGAACCAGATCTCGCTCTTAATGAGCTATTTCCATTAATATACTTGATATATTGGAACCCAATTGTGTTTAATCTGCAAAACATATACATAACCTAACTAACCATAACTGCGTTTTTCGGTAATATTGAGAACATTCATCTCAACCCATCATTATTTATTTAATATTATTTAACACACTAAGAGATAACCTTCATTATCAAAGCTCGTTGGAATATTTTCGAACTTGCTTAAACACAAATTTTAGGTAATTTTAATATAATAAAATCTCAATTAATTAGCAATATATGTTATAATGTGAAACAGTCAATAAATATTTTTCAATTTCGTTTCGTAGGCAAATATAATTACAATGCTATTATTATTGGTACAATCGAAAGTTTCATTAAATAATCGCCTATCGAGCTAGTGAGCCTCATTACCGAGAATAATTCACAGATTTTGGTGTCAAAGAGCATGTCAATGAAAAAGAATAACGAAATCCCTTTTGAACACAAATCAGGACGGGACCAAGAGCCTTGCCAATGCCAAGAGTCATTACAACAAACGAACAGAAGCAGGGCCAAAAGCCAAAAGACCAGAAGGCTAAAATATGAAATCCAAAGCAGAACACCGAACAGCGAAGAGAAGGAATGGAAGGAACTACGAGTAGGAAAAGGAGAAAGGAATCGAAGAAAAGCTAAGAATGAACAACGTGCCGGGGCAATTCACAATTTAACAAACTAATAAATATTTTTTAGCTTCCTGTGTACTAAAAAGGATGTGCGAGCGAGTCGAGCGTTGAGAGTCGAGAGTCGAGATGGCTGCACTCGGTGCTCAGAGATGTCGCACTGAAAATAGAGCGATTCGTTGCCATTGCCTTGCTACTGCATCGCATAGCTGCAGATAAGGCGAGGAAAAGGGAAACAGCAGAAATATAAATCAAAGGTTGCACTAAACTTTTGGCCTGCTCGATGTCGTTGCCAGGATAACAACAAGGCTCGCGGACAGACTGAGACTGAGAACGTGGCGAGGATGAGCTGGACTAAGGATGCAGTGGGCAGGCAGGCAGGCAGGCGACTCTTGCCAGCTTGATAACTTGATAGGTGCTGCATTGTAGTTGTTCTCGTTGTTGTTTTTGTCGTTGTCGTCGCTGTATTGCGTTGTGTTCTCTTATGTTGTGTTGTGTTGTGTTGTTGCCAACAAGGACACTTCGGTGTTGGTTTAAGGAGTAGGAGCTATGCCCCGCACATGGATGGCATGGCTTGCAACTGCCAGCCTGTCGGATATGCACTGACATAAATTGCTTCAACTGACAACGACAGAGGCAACTACAGCTACTAGATGGGCGATGAGCGGTGGACAGAGGGGGATAAAGATACAGCAGCTCCGAGGAACCTTGCACCATGATTACTGCTTGCTTGCCGACTGCCAAGGCAATAACTTTTCGCTTGGCCTTCTCCCATCCCAAATGCAATCGCAGTCCCCATCCCATCTTCGTCATCCCCATCCTCATCCCTATATACCCATTCTATGCTATTCGGGTCCCCGTCTGCGCTTTGGGGTAAAATTAATATTAAAATGGAAGCATCGGCTTCCATCGTCGGACGCATTGCAATGCAAGGACCCCATAGATATAGCTGACAGAACGAGCTACTGCTACTGCTACGGCAACGTGAACGGCAATGGCAATGGCAACGACTACAGCTCTGGCTAACGCCAGTCAGTGCCAGGCCAAAGGACATTTCCAATTTATTTACGCTCAGAGGCACTTTGTCTGACTAGCTGCCACCCCATCAGCCCCATCCTCGGCTGCATCCTCAGCCCAAGCCTCCTTAGCAGCTCGCCTTGCTTTTTACACTGCGTATGACAGAATTTGTGTAGAGAAAGAAGGAGACAGATGTAGTGTGGAACGAAGAGGAAAAGAGAGACGGAACGAGAGACTAGACTAGTTTGCTTCCTATTTTCCTTTCTCATTTTTTTTGCATTTCACATTTTGACAGCAAAACGTTCCTTCTGGTTGTGTTAGCGTGAAGAGTGTTGAAAGGTGTGAAAATGAAAATTTACTACTTACCGCTAAGATTTATGCTCTCCATTTTTCTTCTCTTTTTGGCTTTTCTCTCCCGCCTTGACTGGACACCACGAAGAGTGGAACTGCAGTTCTCATAAGTGTGGCAGGGCCATTACACTTTTATGACATCTACTCACAGATCCATGAAGTTGTCCTCTATTTTGGTCATTTTACTTTGCACACCCAAGCTTAGGGCTTTTCTCTCTTTGTAAAGTCTTCATTTGGGGCAAATTAACAACTGCAGCTTCAAGTGCATTGGTGACACAGTAGTGGTTGAAAAAATATTGTAATACATTGCCTAAATGATCCACGACTACTTAGATATATTTTATTTGAATTAATTAGATTGCTCTTCGCATTTGATATTTAACTGAAAGAAGGAAAATGCATATTTTAACCCTAGAAAAAATTATATATAAGTTGGATTCTTATTTATTACTATAATAATATTAATTATTGAATGCATACATATTGAATCTCTAATCTCTAACCAAATCTTCATAAAACACTAATGACACGATCGCTTCTATTCAGAAATCTGGCTCTCAGGGGTCTTAATGCAAATGGATAAAGTCACTTCATAAAAGTTTTAAATTACATTATAAAGGAGATAGTTGATTACTGAAACCCATAGGAACAATAGCACCCCCTTTTGAGCCTACAACTCCCCATCCGGAGAGCTATTCGTATAAGTTCAAAAATTTTGCTGTTATCTATTTGGAGAACAAAAATATATATATTTAGCTAGGATATTTTTATGTGCATGTTAAACTCATTATGAATAATTGCGATCTTAAGAATCAGCTAGATTTTTTCTGGAATTTATTAATTGGCTTTCGGAAAATGTAATTTGTTTTTTTACGAACTGACTATGATTGATTGCAAAACTACGATGATTTCCTACGGAATTTGGAGTCACTTTCCGTAGAGAGTAATAACAAATGTGCGAGGATTTGCGTCGTGTTTTTGTGGCCCTGTTCCGAAGCTACTCTCTGTCTATCTTCTTCAATCAACTGTCATCGATTGCAGTCCTAACTTGACACATCCCACAACAAGGACATCAATTTTTGTGTCAAGCTTCTGCCATGCACATGATAAATTGCTGTGCGTGGCATGCGATGAAAGGACAAGACGTGGCTTGTTTGAGGTGAGGTATGAGGAAGAAGTTGGAGCCGAACAGTGTGCAGTTTGCAATTTATATTTAAAAGGCAGTAAGGACATTGAGCAAAGCACATTTCTTTCTCTCTCTCGCTCTCTCTCTCTTTCTCTCTCTTTCTCTTTCGCTCTGTCATATATCCTCTGTCCCCTTCTCTCGTTCCCTCTCTTGGTCTATCTTTATCGTTCCATCTCCCGAGTGGGCAAAAGAAGAAAAGTGTCCGGCAGCTTTCAAGTGCGACGCGTAAGTGGAGCGGTAAACAATTCGCTGTCCAACAACTGAAGCAGAAGCAGAAGCTGTTGCTGGAACAGTGGACGACATGAACTACCGCCCTCAGCGGGCCAAATAAGGGCATGCCAGGGCAGGGCAGACCAAGGCAGACCACGCCCAGTTGGGCAAATGTTTGTTGCAGCTGCGGACGGGCTCAACGGGCGGCACCATTTACCAAGTGTCAAAAGCAAAGCTAAAGCCATTGTCGACATGACTTTGGACAACAACAACAAGAACAACAACAACAGCAGCAGCAGCAACAGGAACAACTACACGAGTTGGCCAAAAGTGAAATGCTTTGTTGGCAATTGCTGAGGAGTTGCCAGGACTTTGGGGTCTTGCCCCTTGTCTGCCTTGTCTGAAGGAACAGCATGTGTCAACTTTGGTGGGGATTTGGTTTCGCACAGAGAGACAAACGAGGGCTGCAAGAGCTGAAGCGAGGGACGCGACGGGAAAATGAAGCGTTGGAAAAGTGGGTGACAAGTAACCGGAAAATGTATTTTATTGTTTGCATCCGGACATTTCGTTTTACCACTCTTCCTCTCTCTCTCTCTCTCTCTCTCTTTCTCTTCCTCTGCCACTGCCTCTCTCTCTCACTCCTCTCTCCTCTTCTCTCTCTCTATCTCTCTCTCTGACTATTTTCCTTCATTCTCAACGCCAATGGTACTAAATTTGTCGAGTAATTGATGATGCTGCACTTTTCCCGAATTGAATCAACTGTGGATGAGCTCCAACCGAATATATTACTCCTTGGACTTCTATTTCGCAAACTCTGTGCCTCCAAATTGAAAGTCTCAACCAATGATAGTAAAGGCCAACCAACTCAATTCCCAATGCAGATAAGTCCACAATTTACAATTACAAGCTTTCTGGTTATCTTTTTAAAATCTGCACATTTGTACTAAATCCTCGATCTCAGAGAGCTATTGATATGAAATATGCAATATTCAATAATATTTCTAGTTCTTAAGATATATTTTATGTTTTTGTATTTTTTTCTATAAGAAGCACCGATTTAAAATATTAATAAACAATCGTGATCAATAGTTTGATCGCACTAAATTTCCTAATATTTTAAGAACACAGAAAGTGGGTACCTTAAAACTGAAATATTTTAATTAAAATATTATTATTATTATTATGAAGAATTCTCAATAACACCTTAAATACGAATATGTCTTTAACATTTGTTTTTGTTTTTTAGCTTCTAATAAATTTGATTGTTGTTTTATTTATAATTCTAGTGGACAAAAGCTTTTTTTGGATTATTTTAGTTAGCAGAAACAACACTTTCGGGTCAACGTTTTAATCATTTTAGGCTTTCATTGTTTTTCTATTAGCATTGTGATACGGCCAAGGAAATATTTTGCACTGCTGTAAACTGCCATAAAATACATAAAATAGTGATAATTTGTAGATTGTGGAAACAAACAGAGATTCTCTCACACCTTCGAAGCTCGACGCCACGCCAAGTTGCAAGTTGATAGATTGTTCAAATGTGCTGCGTATGAACGAGCGAATGAATGAAGGAATAAAGGAACGAATGAGCCACACGATGTGGCAGGCAGCCTTCTGCTGCTGCCTGCTTGACGCTCCTGAGATTGATGGCCAAAATGGCTGTTGAAACAACGAATATAGAGAGTGTCTGCCAGAGAGAGTGAGAGAGAGAGCGAGGAGAAGAGGAGGGAATGAGGGTAGAGAGAGAGCTCTGCGCTCAATGAAGAAAAATAATCACCAACATCATTTATTTTCCGTTTTGCCTGCCGCTGCTGTACAACACACATCAATCTTTGTTGTTGCCAAAAGTGGGCAGCTACAGCAACAACAATAACAACAACAACAACAAGAGCGACAGCAACAGCAACTATCGACCATGACCATCCGTATATATACTCGTATACTTTGGAGCTTGACAGCTACTGACGGGAACGCTTCGGCTTGGGGGCAGCTGACAGACGACGACTTTTGACGTTTGCCTGCAATTAACGGATGTGCTCAGGCCCCCTCTGCTGCCCCCTCTCCCTTCACCCCCACTTTCCCATCATCTCGTCGTGTTCGTGGTCGTGAGTAGTGTTGAAAAATGACTGCAGCTGCAGGTGAAAATGGGCACAGCGAGTGTTGCCTAATGACATGACAACCGACAACCCAACTCGCTCTTTCCTACATCCCCCACCCCCCTTTCTCTCAAGTCATTTAAATCATTAATTCCCTAGTGCCCACACACGCACACTGGGATACGCAAGTCAAGAGGAATAGAATCTGTCTAGGTCTTATTTGTAGCTGGGTTACGCCCACTATTTTAGTTGGCAGCTAAATTTGATCCTTACAGCGATACGATGTTCTGTTCTGTTCTGCTCGTTATGTGACTGAGTTTGCTGCAAGTCACTTGAAGAGTCGTTAATCATTTTGGCAACTTGCTGCTTTCGCGGGTAGGAGAGCAGTCACGAGTCACACTGTGGAAGCTGCTAAAATCCATCACGCATGGCGAATGCTTACAAAAACAACAACAACAACAACAACATCAGCTCAGAGCTCACAACTCACAGCTACAGCCGCATCAATGTCAACGTCAGCCAGGACGTGTATGCAGACAGGCGGAAGAAAAGCCACCCATTGGGATGATCTGGATGCGAGTTGAGAGGGAGTGACAGTTGAGCGACGAGTACTGCAATAAAATACAAACACATATACGTATGTTCATACAAAAATACGCTACGATTTGAGGAATATGCTTTCTGATTTGGGAATCTAGTCTGCTTCCATCTTCAAAATTGGTTTCCATGCAAATAAAAAAATAAATAAAAATAACTTGATACGTCAAATATTAGAGATAAATAATAATAATAATAATAAGGGTTTTATCAATTGATTATCAGAACATTACTGAATTTACCAATACCAGTGAATTTTTAAATTTGGCGCCGTTCAATTGCTAAGCGCAGCCAACTTCACATGTAACTAATGCTGTGCGCAGTGCGCACTGCGCAATCGCCATCAATTCATGCGCAGCCAACTTCACGTTGGTTGAGAACTGCACTACGTAGAAAACTTTAGCCAAGACATAAACCTCTGCATGTTGAACAGCCTGGACACACACCCAGTATTTAAGTAAAAGCTTCAAGAAGCGCAAGTGAACTAGAATTATCTAAATAGTATTAAATAAATTCGTAAGTTGATTGATTAAAACGAAATAAATTTAAACAAAGAAATAAAGATTTACAAAATTTAAATATTTAAAAATAAAACTATTTGGAAGAGGAAAATCAAAATGAAAAAAAAAAACAACAAGCCGTCAAATTATGGTGCGAAAAACACTTTGCCTTTTTGGCCAACAAGTGGCTAACTTCTCGCGCCTGGCCATGAATCTGAGCCTCTAAGTGCCGTTAAACGGAGACGCACCTCGCACCGTCGACTCGCACCTTGCAACTAGCAGCAGGCAACGAGTTCTGCAGCCGGTTGCTGCGTCCTCACAAGATGCTTCCTGTTTGATAAATTTCAAAATCAATTGAAATTGCCCGAAAGGCCGATGCGCCAAGCAGTCAAGGAGACGGATTCGCGGAAAAGCAGCTGGAAGCTGGAATCTGACTACAATACGAGTATCGTACGCTGAGCTGAGCAACAGCGCTGAACTGCCGAGTCACGGCCAAGCTAGTTAACCAGTGCCTGCCTGGGCACAGACATAGACTTAGTATCTGTGACTGCCAACAGGTACTTGACGTTGAGACTCGCTGCGTAATTACCTGATATTTTCCCCTACGAGTGGTGTCTGGTATGTTTTCGTTCTCTCAGCTGTGGGACACTTTTCGAAATGTGCCTTGAACGCTTGAAGCATAAGTAGCCTCGACCAATAGATGGCGCTAACCAAACTTTCTTTCCTAAAGATGTAAATTCAGTAATTTCAGTTTAAGACTAACTATAGAGTAGCGAAGTAAGTAACTGCCAAGGAACGTGCTCATCTCTGTCAGTTTATAGACTAGAATTTGTTTTCTTCCTTTTGAGATATGTTTTTGGAGTTGGCTGCCCAGTTTTCGATTCGATTCGATGCGCCTCGCTCCCCGCATGCTCCTGCACTCAGGCATCCATCGGCCGTGCAAATAAATCAATGTGGAAAATGCATTCGATGAGAAAAGCGACGCATAAGTGCTGCCAAATAAATTTTGCAATTTATTTATTGCTCAGCCGCGTTGGCTGCTGTTCAAGTCCATGCGGAGAGTCGCAACTCCAACTGTGGTTCGGGGCCTTCTTGCTCGATCGTCTTGGCTATCGGAGAAGTGCGCATAAAAAGTATTTTATTTCATTGCCAGCAAATTGGCAATAAGTGAAATTTGTTGGCCAACTGAACAGACAGCAGGTGTTTTGGTCAATTTGGTAGGAAGTTCGCTGCAGCGCCAACACAATTTGCAATTGGAAATTGGGTTAGAACGGGGCGTGGCAGCAGCAAAAAGTATCTCTGCACACACACACACACACACACATTCTCGATAATAAAAAAAACTTGACCTATTTTGCAGCACTAACATTCACTTTTTCATTATTTATTGTCTCTCCCGCATTCTGAGTTTTTCTGTTAATATTTCTGCAGTTGTCGCAAGTCAAAGTGCAAATGAATTAGCATTTTTACACAACCCTTCTCGCACCTCTGTCCACCTCTCTCCTGTCCACAAACTCACACACGCATCATTAGCCCAAAAGGCTGCAGCAGCATCAAGTGTAATTTAAGAGTTAACAAAAGCCTATTGTGTGGCAACGGCAACGGCATCGGCAACAGCAACGTCAAAAGCTTATTGTCTGCGAAAGGCTTTTACCAAAAAGAAAAATGCACGTGTCGTCTAAGAGACGCAAATTGATTGAGCCTGTTGAGAGAGTGTGTGGAAAGGCTTCGCGCGAGCAACGCACGAGTAAACAGTGAAAAAGAACTTGGCTAATGACCGCAAATTAACACTGAGAAGCAGCTGGGGAGACGAGTGTCATTAAGCCAAGTGTTTGCAGCACCCAAGCGAGATTGAGAAATAGAGCTGCAGCGAGGGGAGTGTAAAAGAGCAGGAGAGTGGGACACATTCAAGTACTCGCTGGGCTTTTAGCATATCTTTCCAATAGATGGTCAAACCGAGAACCCAACAAAACGTGGCAAACTTGGCAACTTGGCAACTTGCCAGCAATTTGGCATACTTAACTTAAGTAACGACGAGACACTGCAACTAGTCAACAGCTCAACTGAAAAACTGCAACAGCCAATGCAATGGGTCTTTTTCATATGAAGTTAGCTGCAAATCGCACTACTGACAGCCATTTATAATTTGCTGATTGAGGAAGTGGCTCGAAAGGAACTTCACTTAACTTGTTCTAACTCCATCGTGTCTCCAAATGCAAATGCTTTTTAATTTCACAGTTTCCTCTCATTCCCCTTAATAATCTTAAGAAATGTGCACTAAATTCTATGTACAAATTGTGAGTCAATTTATTCAAGCCGAGCGTGTTTTTAGCCTTTTTTTAAACTTATTGTTTAGTTTATTAATTTATTTGTTTGCTAACTTTACAAGCTAAAGCTTATAAATTGTGGTGCTAGTCACCAACTTATGATTGAACTACTTTTAATGGTCTATTTTATTTTCAAGTAGAACTATATTATTTATTTATTAGCTTATAAGATTAATGCTTATAATCAAAATTAAATGATATGTAATCAAATCATCAATATTTACATTAAGTAATGATTACGTAGTTCTTAACATCTAACTAACTAAACTATTATCACATGCAACATAACATTTCAACTAGAAAGAATCGATAATACTCAATTTAGATCAATGATGCGATTCTATGATCCAATTTTTTAAACCAGAGTTGCACTATTAAAACATCTGTTTAAGGGTGCAAAAGGCAGGAAGAAGAAGAAGAATATCGAAGAGAATACAAACATATCAACCGAATATGACTACTTTAATTGAAAAAGAATTAGTTTATAAGAATTCAGTTTATTATTCATTAATCGACTCTACATATTTCCGTTTTGCATCATAATAAGCAACTCGCAACAATCAAATTCTTGTGTAAAATATCAAACTCATCGTTTTAGCAAATTTCCTAATACATTTTCGAGAAATATAAATTTGTAAAAACTGAATAAAACGAGAAAGAACGCCTGCCTTTAAATTTTATTGATCCTTTCGAAATCTTTTCACTTCTGTATAGTTTATTATTCAGATTCTGATTCTGAATTCGATGTAAACATATTTGTTTAATGACCAAATTTATACAACGAATAGAGTGTTTATAGAAGAAAAACAAATTAATAATTGCATAGGATTAGTTGTGAAGAAACCTCAAAACCTCAAAAAATATACAAGTAGCCATGATGTCTCGCTAACAACTTGCAGCCTGAGGCAATTGGTGATCAAACATGGAATGGCAGAACAGAAAATCTGCATTGCATTCTTGTTGTTTCGGAGTATGCAAATTCCATGGTCAAATGATCAAGTGGTTCACTGTGCCAGCAGCATTTGGTTAACATGGCTCGCAACTAGCTAGTAAAAATGGTTTGCATGACTGCAGAGGACGGACATTCGACAGACTGACGAGGTGGAGATGGAAGTGCTCTGGTTTCGCTCTTTCACTTGGATCAGTTGGACATTCGAATATTTGGAATTGGGGCTTCGCCACACGCACCCAGCACCCAGTATTCAGTACTCAGTATTCAGTATTCAGTATTCAGTATTCAGTACCCAGTACCCATTGATCCAGTCAGCCGGTCATGCAAATCGTCGCCATTGCGCCCACTTGACTGGCGACTCTAGTCACTGGCTGCTCCTTGGTGAATCTGAAGCTGATCCGGCCAAGCGTGAGTTAGTATGCTTCGCTTGGTTGATTGGAGTGGCTTTTGGGGGCGCCACTTGCTGGGCTGATTGACTTGACTTGTTGTTGGTCTTTCTGGCTGGCAAATCTTAGGCTACTTTCGCGTCCCATTCCCATCACTCTGTTTTGCAGCAGTGTAACACCAGTCACAGTCACAGTTGCTATTGCTGTTGCTGTTGCTGTTGCAGTCGACTGACCCTAATCGATTGTCACTAGCTACCGCTATGTGGATTTGATGAATGTGGGTTCATCAGAGAAAACCTTTGAAATGCAGTTTCTGTTTCGACTTTTACTCACACAAAATAAACTAAAGGGAGACAAGAAAAGCTGCCGAGTCATTTCTAATTGACCCACATCGCATCGAGCGTTGCGAGTTGCGAGTGTCTCATAATGCAATGATTGATGTCATTCTGGATCGCCCTTTCCTCATGTTTAATTGGGTCAACTATTGATATTCCTTTTCTGACCGAGCTTAGTTCATTCTCTTGAGTATCTTGAAGTCTTGAGAGGCCTCAGGAAATGTGTTAAGTACCTCTCTCTCTCTCTGGCTTATTCAGCATGCAAATTGCAAGTTCGCGGGCTTTAAAATAAGGCAACCAGTTTTAAACATCTCTTAGATGATGGAACCCCTTAGTTGATGGCAGTGACCATGCAACCAACTGAAAATATTCCTCCATCCTATCAATCATTTGCACTTGCGATATACTCGCTCATCAGCAATACAATTTGATTCTAATAATTAGGGATAATTTCCATTTTCATCTAATTAGATTAATGTAATGTAATGTGAAATGTGCATTTTTTTATAGTCTTAATATTGATTTTTTGATTTGGTTTTTATTTGCTTTTATTTTGAGCAGCATGGTAAACCTACAAAGTATTCTATCTAACTTATGATTAACGAGTACAATTTCATTATAAATCCAAATCTGTAAAAACATAACACATCAAGTGCAGCTTGGAACGTAGCTAGTCTATTGTGAATGATCTAAGTGCTATCTGAAGAACACGAGCAGCAGCAACTTGTGCTCTGTGATTAGACTTGTTTTCTTCTCTTTTCCTCTCTTTTTCTTTCTTTTTTTTTTACTAATTTTTATGCTAAATATTTTCGTGGCACACCTGTGGCATAACAAGGAGTGAGTATTGTGCTTGTTGTGAGCCAAGTTAAAACCAGCTGGAAGCCAAATTTAACGATGACATAAATACAACAGATAACGAGCAAGAAAACTTGCTCTAAAAAGACCCACCCAAGTGCAGGAGATGATATATTCAGACTATATACGATATTAATTGAAGTGTGCATTTAATTAGGAGAATAGTGTCGTCTAATGCCTTAAGAATTATGCCAACTTTAATTGGCACACAACAATGATAAATATATTATAGTTTGTATATCGATATCGATATACTAAAATTTACTCTAGTTCTGACAGAGTTTAGTTCGGTTTGCTTAGTTAGTTGACTTAATAGATAATTAAAATACCAATAGTTTTCTTCGGCTTATATTGGATTGACTCATAGATGAAGTATTACTTTTTTCGATCTGCTGCTGAGAGATAATGTGGAAGTGGAAGTGGGCACACATTTGGTTTCTGTTGTTCAACATATAAAAGTTGGCCTCCGTCTTTAAAGTTGTTCTTCATACTGATGTTGCTGATGTTGTGGTTGTTGTTGTTTTAGCGTATGTTGTTGTCGTTGGTAACTGGAGCAATAATCATGCAAACCACAGTTAAATGAAGTCGCCCATGGAGACCCGAGCACAATATCTAGTTGAGAAAATAAGAAAACATTGCACTAGTTGCATGTCATTGACTAGCAAATACCCAGTATCGATTTTATACATATAAAACGAACACATTTAATTTCATACATGTTGAATAAACTTTCAAAAAGGTTTGGTTTGTCTCTCAAGTTAAAATTAATATTTAACTTTAAAACATATAACATATAAATGCATGCAGTTATAGTTTGGCATACTCACTTCCATGACAATACTGCAAACAGGGTGTGTTGGAAAAATAACAAGAGAAAAGTAGTAATTGCAACTTGGAGATGAAGAATTTCTTTGGAAATTATATTTTACAATTCAGTGAAAATGCCTTAGAATTAAGTTTGGCGTTGCGCGTTTTAATCATTGGTTGCATGCAACAAGCCGCCTAGCTGGCTTGAAGCTTCAAGCTTCAGCTGACTGCTGACTGTTGCCTGATTGCAACGGGAACTTGTTGCAGTTGCAGTTTCTGCTGTTGATGTTGCTGTTGCTGTTGCTGTTGATGTTAATGTTGATGCTACACACACGACTGAACATGCACATGCCACCACATCCACTGGGTGGTTTTGGGTGTTGCTTGTCGTTATATCGTTCGACAGTATTAATCATCAAGCAGAAAGACAAAGAAAAGAAAAAGAGAAAGAAAGTGAAGTAGAGAGACAGAGATGTAGATTATCAAAGAAGCACAGTATTTTCTATAAGCATGAAACTAAGCATCCTTAGTCAAATACCAATTTGACTATATTCGATTCTGATTCGTTCACTATCCTTCTTGTACGCCTTGATTTTTAATCTAAAGCGAATTAAAACGAAACTCAAACGTCGCGTGCAGTTAACGAGATTTTGATTTATTGCATTTCTATAATTCAAAAATTTTAATGAAAATTTACACTGTCGCCGCCAGTCAAGTGTTCTATGAAGATTTATGACCAGCAATTGACACCCGCCTCCATCTTCGCAGAAACGTGAATCGACGGAAGACGGAGAGAGGGGACGAAGGCTGACTAAATTGAAATTGAGTTTCTTTCACGCAAAAGAACTCAACGAAGACTGTCAAGTGCAAAATTGGGGAATTGGTTTATTTGATGAATTGCTATAGGAATTATTTATATCTAGAAGGTTTACGTCTAGGTCTTTTTTAGAAGACATTTATAAGTGAAATAAAATGACTTACATATAAAATAAAGTCGTGGAGCTCGACTGTGAGATACCCAAATACCAAAAATACTAAAATATACCACAGATATATCAATATAGTACTACATTCAAAATATAATATACCATAGAGTACAAAACATATCAGATTATCAGACTAAGCAATTTAGACTCGATTACAGTAAATTTGTTTTTTTGCACAGTATTTCTTAATTAACTTCGACAATTTTCTTTCCGATCGCTACCAAATTTTCAGGAATCATAAATATTGTAGATATTATTGTATGTATAGATAGATGACTTTGGCTTAATTACGGTTGGTATTCGATTTTTGTCGACTTGGGAAGCGGAAGTGGGCGTGTCAAAAATCTAACACAAACTTGATCTAAGTGCAAAAATCACAAGTGCTGTCGGAAAAAAATTAAAGCTCAATCTCTTAAAGTCTCTGAGATCTAGGTGTTCATCAGCATTTGCTATGTTTGCACGCTGATAAAGTTTTTTCAAATTTTTACCACGTCCACTTCCGCCCCGCAATACCATTTATACCATTTGACATTTTTTAGTATATTTGTAGTATTTTGTTTCGGTATATTTTGAGAATAATACTGAAACATTTTGCTTTTATTTAAAATGGGTATCTCTCACTTTGCTATCTTACTTGTTAAATTCAAAACTCGGAAAACAGCAATATAGTATATTAGGACTAAGAGAATTAAAGCAGAATCTTTTAAAAAAAAACGGTTAGTGAATCATTAAATGATTCAAGCTATTTTAATTACTTGTACAATTTCAGTAGGTCTAAAAATGAAAGCATTTATTTATATTAAAGTCTGTTACAATTGCGAAATGAGTCACACTAAGCGAAAGGTTTTGATTTACAATAACTCAACGGGTTCTTTAATTGGCTCCTGTTTTATTTCTCAGCAACTCACACGTAATCATAACAATCACACAAAAGCTATGTATATCAAATGAAAATTTAATAAAAATGCATACAACAGTTGCAGTTGCAGTTGCAATAGTAGCTGAGTAACTGAGTAAAGTGCATATTGTGAAAATGAAAGTAATTGGTAGCAATTTGGCGAAAGAGTTTTAGCCTCAAACGCTTACGAGTACGGACAAGCGATTTTCAACAAGTTTTCCACAGTCCAAAGATTGCATTTTCTACACTTTATTTTCACAACAACAGAAAGACGAAAATTAATTAAGCACATAAATAACTGGAAAGCGACTTAGCAACACCCCGTCCCAACACCCAACACCCAACATCACCTTCCCGTGTCCCTCCCTATCACCCAGTTCGCCGAGTGTTGCCCAATCCGATCAACTGTGACGCATCGCATGAGGTGAAAAATGTTAACTGTTTGTTGTCAACAAATTGAGCGGGGCCTGGGACCTGGAACCTGGGACTGCGAGGGGGCAAGCCCACAACAGAGAAAAAAGAGCGACTCAAAATGCAATTAAAAATCGAAATCGAAATGGAAATGGAAATGAAAATAGAAATGGTGGAAAAGAAAAACAATAAATGGGAAAAACTGAAAATGTGCAATTTGCGACGCAAGTCACCAAACAAATGCGACTAAAACTCAACTACAAAATCTATATAAAAAAAAAACAAAACGAAACAAAAAATTGAAAAAATATTTAACAACACTTTCGCTCGTTAGAAGCTGGTATAGTGCCGCTCGAAAGTCTTCGTCATGTCGGCATCTCTCCGTCTTTTTATGCACTCATGGCCACCTTAATTGCCAACGCCTGCAACATAATGCGCTTGCGTTCGACTCGCAACTTGCCACTGACTGACTACTCTCTATAATGCTTACTCTAATTACTGCAATCCGATAAGTCGATGCCGATCTCAATCCCTTTGATTTCTCGACTGCCGCGAAAAGTGAAATGCAGCTAACTATTGCATATCTCCACTTTTGAGTATTTACAGACACGAGTATTATTTATTTTCCATAGATAATAAGGAGTCACAATCGGGTTTGACTAATTTACACCCGCTACCAATAACATAAAAAGGTTTTATACATTTGTCCCATATAAAGCTATAATTTCTTCGACAACGCTTCTTTTTGTTGCACGCAAAGAGAAAAAGAAAATAACATATTATTTTAAAGCTAGAGTCGCGATGTACTTACAATAATAACTAAAGTCTTTATGGTTTCTGATTTATGGTTGGATAACATTTTTAAATGTTTTTAAAAAATAATTTTAAATATCAAAAAATGGCTGCTGAAGTCGGTATGCTATGGTTGACAATCTGTTTTCTTTGGTATATTTCGAACTTTATAATTTATCAATATACCAAATATCGCATTTATGTTATTTCGAAGTATTTACTTACCAAAATAATTTTATAGAATACTACTAAAAACGCATTAAAGTATAATTCAGCTTTTGATTGACAATTTTATTAAAACGAATCATGATTTTGGAATTATTTTTATGTTATAAGATTATTGCGAAAATCAACAAACCCGTTCGAAAAACACAAATAAAAGAATTTACTATATATATTTTATAGTATAATAGAAAAAGAAAAGTTTCGAATTTATTTTAAATATAGGTTTATTCCAGAGCTATAAGAATAACCTTTACTTATTTTTAAAATTGTTTCACCTTATGGTTATTCATTGTATTATAGCTTTGTGTTGCAAATCGAAAAATAACGATTAGCAGCGTAATTTTGAAGCTGGAGTCGGGATTTTTGGTGCATGCATAAAGTATTGGTAGAACAACTATACTTATTTATGATTTCTAAAAACTTGGAAGTACTCTTATATGCTCTAGTTGCTTTAGCTGACAATCTATTGGGTTGCCCAAGAAGTAATTGCGGATTTTTTGAAAGAAAGTAAATGAATTTTTAATCAAACTTAGAATGAACTTTAATCAAATATATAATTTTCATTTTGTTCGATAACCTTTTGCCATCTTCCCGGCAAATTTTGTATTCCACGCTCATAGAACTTCTGGCTTAAATCTGCAAAAAACTGAACCAAGTGCGATTTTATAGCCTCATCATTGCCCAAAGTTTTACCATTTAAGGAGTTCTGCAAAGATCGAAATAAATGGTAGTCTGATGGTGCAAGGTCAGGGCTATATGGTGGATGCATCAAAACTTCCCAGCCAAGCTGTCCCAGTTTTTGCCGGGTCATCAAAGATGTGTGTGGTCTGGCATTGTCATGATGGAAAATGAAACCTTTACGATTGATCAATTCTGGCCGTTTCTCGTTGATGGCTGCATTCAATTTGTCCAGTTGTTGACAGTAAACATCCGAATTAATCGTTTGGTTCCTTGGAAGCAGCTCAAAATATACCACACCCTTCCAATCCCACCAAAATCTTTAAGTGAAAAATCTCCAGAACTGAATTTGCGAAACCAATTTTGAGCACTGTCTTTCTTTTAAGGCTTTATCACCATACACATCACGTAACTTTTTAGCAACTCTCTCTGCGCTTTTTCCTTTACAGAAATAATAAAGTAAAATATGACGAAAATGCTCTTTTGTGGACTCCATATTAAAAAGGGCGCCAATCAAACAAATGTAAACAAAATTACGCGCACTTTTTTTCTAAAGCAAGCTAATAGTGACAGCTAATAACTGACAAAAGAAAGAATGCAATTACAGAGTCACAAGCAGTTAAAAAAATTATAAACGCCGACTATATGAAAAATCCGCAATTACTTCTTGGGCAACCCAATAGTTATTTTATGCGTTATGGTATATTTTGAATGTACCATATTTAAATAGTATATTTTTGTATATTAATTTAGTATATTTTAAATGGGTAGCAGGTATCTCACAGTTGAGCACACTCGACTATAGCTTTCTTAGTTGTTTTCAAATTAAGACTGTGATTACTTATAACCAAATAATATGTGGTCAACTCATGACAACTGATCCTAATGTTTGACCTATAAAATTGAAATAGTCAGGTATTTATTTGCAGTTGTCGCACTTACCTAGTCTATAAATTTGGTCACCCCAATATTGGCATTTGCTTAACTTTCTTAATACAAAAAGTGATTTGCATGGGGAAATCGTAATTAAGCGCAGCCAGACGCCAAATTAATTCATCAAAGTATACTTGTAGTGTCTTCATATGTAGACCAAGCCATTCGATGACTTTAGCTACCAAAAATATTCTGTGGCATTTGACGTCTGATGTTTTGGAGCCAATCGGCAATGCAGAGCACGAACCTTTTACATGGCGTTGGGAACGATCCCAGCCAAGCTCAAAGACCTCTCGACAACAATAGCAATTTGTACGCCATTACAGAAGCATTAAAGCCAAGCTAACAACACATCGAACGCAAAGTAGTTCGAAGCGGTGCGGTGCGGCGCGGCGTGGCAAAGTGGCAAGCGAGGCAAAGGCAAGCTCTTGGCTTCCAATAGACCTGAGGCGAACTGTGCCCACGGTTAAGGCGCGGCTCTGCAAACGCTCGAACCCATTTCCATTTCCAATTCCATGCCTCTCTCTCTCTCTCTCGCTCTCTCTGTCTTGCACTCTTCTGCGAGTCGCCTCCACTTCGGCAAGCATACGCACTGGCATGTGGCATGTGGCCAATGGTTGACTCTCCATGGAACGCACCTCCCCGGCAACATTGAAAATTGGGTGCGTTTATGCAAAAAGTGACAACGAAGCCAACTTCCCAGTCCCCAGTCCCCTCTTCCCTGTCCCCACTCACTGCTCACACCTTCTCCCGCCTATACACCTCCAAGTGCCCCTCCAGCGTATATACCTCCACCTCCTCCTCCACCACCAGTTGGTAGGTGAAATCGCTTGGCGCACGCCTCAGGCATATTTTCATGCGTTTATTATTGCTTTTTGTGGACTCTGCCGCCGTCTCCATCTACCCACCATCCCCCTTCAGCTGCGATGTCTGGTCGCGGCACAACGCGGCGACGGCTGCATTTGAAACATGTTTTAAATTTATGATCAAGACACGTGCATTGGCATTTCTCATTGGGCTTGAATTCTGTTTGGGTCCGAATGCGACTCCGACTGCGACTGCGACTGAGATTTCTATTTGTTTATGTGAATATTTTTTTATTTGCATATTTCTTGTATTTATAGCATTTAATGGACTCATATGAACCGATCACAAAGCGCTAAATGAAAAGGGATCTGATCATGAATCACAACCATTTTCAGCTGCGACTAATTACGAGTGTTTTCAGATTAATTTGTAATATTTTCAGAATTCCACTCGATTTAAAAGATATCTGTTAATATCTTTAAATAACTATCCATTACTTATTTCTCCACTATTACCAAAATCTAATTTATCATCCTACATAGTGCAATAGATTCGAGGAGTATTTAATATTTCTTCAATTTTATTTCGAATCAGATAAATACACCAAACAAATATTTATGTACACAAAGACAATTTCATAAGGTAAAGTTAAGTTTTCTTTCTTGATTTAAATTTCTATGCAACTCAGATGATATTTCCTCGATCAAACTTTACATTTAGCTATCGCCATGAATGCCTAATTTTATTATCGGTCTTTTGATGTTCGTGTGAGGCTTTTATAGCTTTTTATTCTATTTATGACAGTTGTCGAAAGCTGTATAATCGGAAAACTAAGATCTTTTCCTTGTGAAGTGTGAAATGAAAACGTTTCTATTCGTAATGCAAATGAATTCAAGGAAAACTCTCTTGTTATACACATGGAAGTTAATTAAAGAGCGCTCAAGTTGCCGTCAACATGTCAACTAACAACTTTCGGAGGCCTCAAAGACGCAGTTGGACATTGCAATTTTATCCGGCCCCCACTTCTTGCTGCCCCCATGAACTCTCATAGCTGGCCAAGTGGTGTTATGACAACTCATGGCCGTTCCACTGTCAAAATCCAAATCAAAATCCAAACGCGAAACCAAATCCAAATCAAAGCATGCAAATTCGCGGGGAATCTATTCACATGATACGTTAGTGCGACACCAAACATACACCTCAATGTAGGTGTATACATACATACGTAGATGACTGTGAGCCACATTTGCCAGCCGCAATTCCAATTTCAATTCAATTGTAGCAGCCTGAGTCTCATCGTTGTTTTGGGGGTCGGCATTTTTTAGCGTATGACAGACCCCAAAAGGCGGCTTGCTACTGCTGCCGTTACGGCCACTTCACTTTGATTTACCCCACAGGCAGTTACAGTGGAGCGAAGCGAATAAAACAATCCGCACATTGCTTTCAACCCACACTCACAACATTTTGCTCCACTGTGCTCGAGACTCAAGACTCGAGTACCGCACACCTAAACGTAGTGCCACCTCATTCAGTCATTCATTGAGGCAATTCGCACGTCTTCGTTCGGACAGTGCATTCATCATGCATTCATATTCATGAATGTATTCATATTCGTGTTGTCCTCTCTTACTGAATTGCTGTTTGAGTTGACGTGTGAAATTGGCCTGGCATATTTAGATTTTGGTCAACTGGACAAGTGAAATGGTCACGGCAACTAGCTTTTTCTCTTGCTCTTGGTCTTTCTATTTTTGTTATTGTTATTGTTGTCGTTGTTGTTGTCATTGGCTTAATTTTCACTTCGCCTTGGATGATTGGAGGAGAGTTGGCGCTTGTTGTGCCACGATGATCATCTTAAACCAATTTGAAATTCATCAATCAATGCCAAAATGTGTGAAAGAAAGAATCGAGTCTGAGCAGTTCCGTCTCTGTCTTCGTCTTCGTCTGTTTCGGCAGGTAAACTGCAAAACAATTAGAATAATTAAGCTTTGTATGTTATGTAGGCGATGGGCCAGCATGAAAGGGGAAGCTGGAAGGAGCCATTCTCTTAAGAGATCTCGTTGTCCATGGGACAAGGTCAACTCGGGCGTCAGACGCCCAAGTAAAACCTCAACACATGTCTCAAGTCTCGATCTCTTGTCGTTATTTTGTTGTACTTATTTACAAGTTCGTGTTAATTAAGTCTAGAAAAGCATTTGCCATTGTTGAGGTACAAATCGAAAACACAGACTGACGCTGACGGTGACGGTGACGGTGACGCTGACGGTCAGACTGACTGACGATAGAGTCAAGAGTAAGACTGCAAGAATTTCAATGACTGCAGACAGTTGTAGACAGTTTTCCCAAGTTTGTTTGCTATGTGGTTTGCTTTGAACTTGGAGCTGACTTGGCAACTTGTTCTGCTTGTTGTTGTTACTGTTGTCATTATGCTTGTACTAGTAATTGTAGTTGTTGCGGTCGTTGTTGATTCTCTTGTTGCTGTTGTTGTTGCGGTTGTTGTAGGGTTCAAGCAGCACGCGATTAAGTCGTAATTTGTAAACGCTTTTAACTGAGGTGTTTGGGTCAAGTTGACGATGTCGGCAACGCCGAAAGACTTTGGCTTCAACAATTTTCTACCACGTGCAATACGACTAGTTTTACCATCTGATGTCAATAATGCACAAGAGCACAAGTTGAAGCTAATGTCTGCATTAATCCACATAGACAATCTGTCTATCAATCGCTACACTTACAAACATCTTAAAATCATATATCATTAATGCACGCAGAAAAGAAGATGATGATTTGATATCGATTTTAGCCATGCCCCTTTCAGCTCCTTGAAATGACAAATGATGTGACTTCGATATTATTTTCGTACTCTTTTATAATCAGGAGCTTCTGCATGGAAATCAGTATGACCGTATATGGCTTTGTGTGTAATCTCTGAAATATTTTAATTTCTTAATTTATGGTATTTTGGTACAAATTGTTTTCAAAACTCTGTAGGTCGAGTACCGACTCTACGATTACACTTTATCAAAAAGAGACGAAATAACTCTGCAAACTATAATTTTTTTTTGTAAATTTCGTGTAATGTTTACTATACCGAATAGATTTTAGAAGTTTAGAAATAAATTGTATTACATATTCTCTTCAGTTACTTATTAATAATACTAACAACGGATTGGAGTGACGTTTAATTTTTCATAGAACAAATAAGAAAGCTTGCTCGACTGTTTTTAATGAAACCAAAACAGACTACTAATATATTTAAATATACCAAAGATCATAAATTGTATATCTATATACTATTATCTTCAAAATATACTAAAGAGTAGAAAATATACCAGATTGTGAACCAACTAACAAAGAAAAATAAGTGAATAAATTATAACCCTATCATTGTATATTGTTCTTAATAATCAAAAATGAGGTTTTGAATACACAAACTAATAATTTGATAATAATTCAATTATAACATAATATGCTGCGCAACTCAGTTCCAATTTTATCTACAACTATGCATCAAATGATAATTTCTGTAATTTATTAAAATTTCACACGTCAATACTTTCTTTCTGATTTGCACAGATGTCGCTGAACAGCTTTTGCTCTTATGCAGACAATGAAATTGAAAGTGTTAATGGCCTATCGAATAGTTTTCAAATCAAAGCTTTTATTTAAATTGTATGATTATTAAAATTGCCTTATTTTTAAAATTACCAAAACTAGAAAACAAAATTAATATAAATAAAACGACAAAAGCAATTTAAATCACTCAAGAAAATATACATTAAATTCTAATTAGTTGTTGAAATACTTATGAAAAACACAAAAACATCATCAAATGCGATAAAGTGCTGAAATATGTTTTTATAAATAAAGGTTTCTGGTTGTTTCTCTCGCATGGCAAAACGAACCGCAACCCGTATCGCATGCAAGCGACAGTCCGAGTATACTCACATATTGAATCATTCATTGGTCACCTTTGGCGTTGTTGCAACCTCGCGTAACAATCATTTTGGGCATTCATTTTGTCTGCTTGCCCCATGTGCAACACGTTGTTGTCGTTTTGCAATCGAAAATGATTCGAGCTGAGCTGAGCTGAACTGATCGTTTGCTCTTATGAAACTACCATGCCCAACAATCCAGCATCCCAGGCAATCATCCCAGACGGAGGCGAGACACACGTGTCCATTGGCCATTGTTGTTGTAGTTTTGCATTGCCACATGAATTTGAATGGCTACAGCAACAACAATGCCTAAATTGCTGACTATAAAAAAGTGAAAATCATAACTACTAATTGTATTCAAATGCTGTTGCCACATTGTGCACTTTGCTTATGTGAAAGTAAATAAGAATATAACGGGCGGGAGTAAACGACTTTAATGTATGCTTTTATTATTATTATTATTATTATTATTATTATTATTATTATTATTATTATTATTATTATTATTATTATTATTATTATTATTATTATTATTATTATTATTATTATTATTATTATTATTATTATTATTATTATTATTATTATTATTATTATTATTATTATTATTATTATTATTATTATTATTATTATTATTATTATTATTATTATTATTATTATTATTATTATAATTATTATTATTATTATTATTGAAGATGCGTTTATCTGCCTGTTTCCCTGGATATCAAAATTATATTAAATGCACCTTTTAATGAGAGTTTCCTTCGAGATTGACTCTTACTTCACATTTTCTTATCATCGTGTTGGTTAATTCAATTTGCTTTACAACTACGTAGATACTTCTCTTCCTGCTATTTACTGATGTCATTGTTGCTGTCTCTCTAATGTCTTTGAGTTAGCTATTAATTTTGTTATCCATGACTCAACAGCTGATATAATCTGAATGATCTAGTCTCTGTTTCTACCTTAAGAATCTTCAGTCTAAATAAGAATCTGCATCCAAGACCAAAAATTAGACAGCCCCTTTGGCGAATATCCCGCTGTGTTCATTTTATTATATGATTTATCTGCAACCTGAGTCATGAAAACGCAGCTGCCACGCATACTCACACTTCTCCTTTACTTAAGTGGAGAGTGGGTCAAGTGCAGCCAAAAGTGAAATTAATATTTTCTTTAATTTTCTATTAGATGCACTTGATCAAGATACTCTTATCAAAATTTAATTTCTTCTCCAGCTTAAGTATAAATGTTGAAAATATTTTATAATAATTTATTTCATTTTAAAATAGGAATATATTTTTGGAAACCGCATACGATTTAAGATACAAATGGAATTGATTATTTATTCGTTTTTTTATTGTTTGTGTTTTTTATATTGGTAATTTTAGAACAGTCTCAGTCCAATTGAAATGTTAAGAGTTAATCTCAATTTACAACGAAATAGAAGAAAGTAAATAGTAAACTTTTAAAGAAAGAGTAACAATATATCGATGTTGTTATAGCTCGCTGAGTTTGGGTTTCACTCAGCAATTGTGCCTGGTGCATTTCGATTTGAAATTCTCTTGCTGTTTATAATTGATTTTTGCTTTTGCCAGCAGGTGCACAAATTAGAGCTACACCAATGTGGCCCACATGCTACATGCTACATGCTAGTACAACATTGCAATAAGTTCGCTGCGAAGCACGAGACACTCTATATCGGGAACTGGCCACAGTTCCGAGTAAGGTGTATAGATTCAAACTGGACACATGGGTGACTGGGCGGCAATTGCGTGTCTCTGTCTCTATCTCTGTCTCTGTCCCTGTCTACGGCTGATGTCTACGTCTACGTCTAAGTCCACGTCGACGTCTCGGACCACAGTTCCGTCTCTTTATCCGTCTGCCTGTGTCTCAATCTTCGTCTGGCTGTTCAATTTGAAATGCCCCACGAGCTGAACAGAAAATCATTAAAAATGCAGCATTGAAAATAAATCTCTGTTCATTTGACTGTCATGTCAAATAAATCATAAGACACGCCAAATGGTCGAAAAACCAACTAGGAAACCATCGCCTCACATTTGCCTCTGCGTGCAAAACTTGAGTTTCAGTTTCGGTTTCAGTTTGAGTTTGACTTTGGGTTTGAGATTTTCCGTGGCATATGACGAAGAGTTAACGGTAAATTATGCTCTTGTCACCTTAATAAAAAAATGTTTACAAATAAATATGTTCGTTTTTCTTGTGATTCGTAACACTTTCCCAAAACAAAACAAAATGGATACTTAGAAATCCCAAATCCTGTGTTGCATTTTGTCGTTATCCTTAGGAGAGACAATTTTGACATTGTCATCCCGTCACACATCACATGTTATCTGCCTTTTATTTTTCTCGCATTTTGTTTTTAGTTTTTATCGCTTTTTCAATTCACTTTTTTATTTTTACTCGATTTTGCTATGTTAATGAAACGCAATTTCCTAACTACTCGTTGTTTGATATTATTCACGCGGTTGAACTCAATTATGAAAAGCACTACTTGAAAACTGGCTATTTTATGGTAACGAGTCGCTTTATTTATACTCTATGTGTAATACGAATATTTGTTAAATTACGTACAAAATGCTATTATGATATAGATCTTAAATTAAGTGTTCTTCAATTATACTTATCAATCAACGACGACAGTAGGAGTTTAAATGTAACTTCGGTTCAAAAGCAACATTTTAACTCAATAATATTGAAATAAATATTTAAAATAGAAACATTCATGCTTGTATATAATTTTAATATAATATATTATTTTTTAATCTCAGTAATCGTTTTAGAAATGCCCATATCAATAAGGACATCCTAAAGGACTCGAATATTTTGATAGAAATGTATTCTGCTATAACCAACTTTATATTTCTTAAGAGATGAGTTTTTTGTTAATTTAGTTAATTTACTTCGAAGTAACGAATTAGTTCAATTAAAAAAATACAAAAATATCAAATCCATTTCCATTTAAAAAAAGAATTTGGATGGGAATATTATATCGAACATGAAATTTTAAATCCGGTTTTAATGCCTGCGAACAAAAGGCAACATTGTTTGAGCATGCGTTTAGGAAAGGGTATCTAATCATTTTGTGGTCCTGCTGAAGTTAGGTAGCTGTCGTTGCAGTTGCAGTTTTCGTTGCTGTTGTTGTTGCTGTTGCAGCACATGCTTTATGAAAAATTTTCACTTTCACAAAAGGTCTATGGACGCCTCCCCGATTTCCTCCCCTCGTTCCCTCTCTCTCTCTCTCTCTCTCTCTCTCTGTGGCATAGCGTGAGTTGCGAATCGACGGCAAATTGGTACCAGCCATAGACTGTCAGACGTCGATTTGCGGCGTTTTTCACGAGTTTTTTCTGTATTTTTTTTTTTATTATTTTCTTATGGGAAATTATTCGCAGGTGGTTGCCGTCAGACAGGCAGGCAAATAATGGTCAGAGATCGCTTGGTCGTTTGGTTAGTTAGCTGGATTGCTTGGACTGCTTGGATTGCCCATGAGCTGACGCCCATGTCTGGCTTAGCTATAGTGCTTCCTCATCGAGGAAGTGCTGTTGCCAATGAGTTTTTGATGAGCCAGTTTTCGAGGCTGCCTCTTTTGCGCATTAACTACCTGTTGAAACGGTAGTTTTGCAGGTGGACAATATGTGAATCGAGTTGCAGTGTTTCTATCTTTCTCTCTCTCTCTCTCTCTCTCTCTCTCTCTCTCTTTTGATTTTCTTTAAAAGTGTACTACAAATTCCTACAATCCTCTTGGTAAAAGTAGTAAAAATAACTGAAACGCCAGCTATACAGATGTTTAGCTACTTTCAGGTATCCTATGGCTACTTATTTAATAGATTCAGTTTTATTTCTCACAACTCTTAGTAATAATTTACATAATCCTCCCCTTTATTTTATTTTTTATTAATTTTGACATTTCAATTTAAATTAGCCCTTGAAGTCATACTCCCTCATTCAATGTAAATAAATCGTGTATGATTCAGTAAAAATGCTATCATACTCATCCTCAAAACGAAGTCAATAAAATTATACAATTCTTGCAGCTATTTCCAAAAATACAGCCTATTCGAGTATCGCCCTCTCGTAATTCATGTTGTTCAGGCTTTGTTAGCTCTACGGACGTTTAGTAAACAAAAGTCGCAAATTCAACATAAATCATTGTTTTTTAAGTTCTCTCGATATAGTAAGTGTGGTAGAGGTGAAGACAATAAATAGTGTTCGATTTCAAGATACCCGGTAACTCGATTATTGCGATGTGGTGTTAAATAATTAATTTGAATACTGAAATAGAATAGAAACAATTGTTTCACATTATATGCCAGTATAGAACCTTCTCCCTAAAATTATCTAATGCCATAATAACCTCCTTTCCTCTGTTTTCTTCAAATCAGCATGGAATTAATATGCCCGTGTACTTATTTTTGGTAGCGAGAAGAAAAACTTCTGAAGAATAATCCCAAAAATACCGACGCTTTGAGCTATTGCCGGGGCAAGACAAATATTTTGATTGGATTCTTGAATGTGGCATTAAAATTAAAAATAAATTAATCAAACGGCTCTAACCTGACTGAAAACATCACAAAACTAACAACAACAACAACAATAGCAGCAGCAGGAAAATGTCGAAACCCCATCAAACCATAGGCGATTTTTGAAAGTGGTTGCCATAAAAATCTGCCAAGTCAATGCTCCCTCAAACCCGTAAAAGGACAGTTTCGAATACATAAAATGCGCCTTATGAAAATTGTTTATTTTGTTGGATCGTTTTATTTTTTGGCTTTTCAATTAGCATAGAAAAGTGAAAGCGTGTTGTTGGTGTTTGTTGTTTGGTGTTTGGCGAGTTGCCGCTCGCAGCTGCAATGAATTTAATATGTAGCAACTGCAGCAGTAATAACAACAACTACAACAACTGCGACAACAAGCTGCAATCTCGTGTGTGCAGCATTTTGTCCTCGCCCCTCATTCGATTCGTCGACTTTGAATTGCCAACAAGTTGTATCAAAATTATCCCCATATAAAACATTTATTCCGAATCAAATGTTGATCTATGTATGTAAATAGATAACCGTCATAGAAACAGATGCAAAGATGTGAATAGATACAGATACAGATATAGATAATCACACATTCCAATTCCGATTCAGATACTGATTCAGATTCAGAAATAACTGTATAACTGGGTTTCATTATTGTCACCATTTTGTGAAGTGCAAAGACGCGCGTGACTCGCTTGACATTTGAATGAGAGTGCAAAATGTGCAAAACGAGGAGCAGACAGCAAACTGAATAACTGAAGTAGCACCGGCAACAACAATAACGCCAAATACAATTGTTAGCTACCTTAAAAATCAATATGCAGTAATGCAATTGGAAGCCGTGTTGCAGGTATTTCTCACAAATGCAACTGACACAGTCGCAGTAAGTCGAAGCGAATGCGACAACAGTTCCCGAAAAAAAGAATCCATTATCATGCAACATGTTTCGGCATCTTTGACTGAAAGGCCACAATACTAAATAACCCCATGGAATGTCTGCAGTTGAATCAGCGAACACGTGGCAACTAATTACCCAATCGACAGTTCAATTTCTTTTATAAGTCTACAATAAAAAATAATATATTATAATACTATTTTATATTATACATTCAAACATTTGTTTCACGAAGAATTTTTATGATTCAATTTCCCGAGCTGCAAAATACACCCCAGATATCTCAGCAAAGGACTATAGAAATCCCGAAATTCGTGACACTAATCGAAAGACATAAGATAGTCGTGAACTAGATTTAATGGGGCCAGAGAATTGGAAGCAAGAATAATTGTAGGACGTAACTATTTTACATTATTGTATCCCAAAAACAAGTATTCTATCATCCCTAGCGCCAAGAACCCAAAATCAGTCAAAATATTTGACATAACCCCTGCAAGTTGCATAGTGAACACCTTTCGTCTGTTGCCTCCCTTTCAAGCCGCTCATGAGAATGACAGGCGCAATTAATCAATTTTTGTGGTATTTTTATTACGTCTCTACCTTGTCCTTCTTTTCACCTTTACCTTTGCATTACCATTTTCCTCATATCTGGTTCGCCGATTCTCAATCATTCGTTCTCTCGCCTCTTGCAGCACACTTGAAAATTTGTTGTGTGAGGTTCTCTTAATGAAGCGTGCACTTAATTGCTGTAGTTGCCGCTGTTATTGTTGTTGTGTCTAGATTGATGTTGTTGTAAACAAATCGATTCGGGAAGTACATCGAGTATGGAGAATGGTTGGATAATGGTTGCATTGCTTTTTACACTTTAAAAGAACAATTTGAGTGCCGAGAACAGGTTAAAAAACTCATTGGAACTATGAGATTAAAGAATTTCAATTTGATTACACAAATAAAAGTGTTTTTTAGATAAATTAAATATCTGTACACTTTATTTGAATTTTTGTAATACATTGTAATTTCAGGATGTATAGTTCCAGTAAATTTAAGCTATAACTTGGAAATCGTATATGTATTTCTAGCCGTTTGCGTTTTAGCGGGGCTAAATAGTGGTTTTTCCGCTACGATGGCAACAGCTCCATCGAACCATGTTTGAAGTCGAGCTTAAGTATGAGCGCACTTGCTCTCTTGTAGAAGAGCAGCAGAGAGCATGATGTCACAGAACTTTACAGTATTCGTGTTGATTTTTTAACAATTTGTTTTTAAGAATTATGCACGGGTAAATATGTACATATGTACATATGTACATATGTTTACATAAATTATAAATAAAGCAGTAATATATTATATAATGTATGACGGTATTTTGATTGATTTGAAATGCAGTTCTTAATACTATGTTTGTAATCGTGTCATATTAATAATAAGTTATTTTACACTTACATTTGTTCATTGCTTTTCAATTTTATCAGTTATCAAATGCACAGTGTATTGGAACTAATACCCTGTTAACTTTAAGTACAACGGACCGACGCGTCGGAGAGAGCCACAGAAAGAAAGAGAGAGAGAGAGAGCCTCCACCAAGAGAGCCGACTCCAAATTGCGTTGCTAATGTCTCTCGACATCTTGGTTTTGACATAGCGTTAAAGCGCTCTCTTATTATGGTTGGGTACTCTCCGGTATTGGCGCTCGTGTGGCTGCCGCTCGACTTGTTGTTGGGTCTGGTAGTCAGTATCGTGTGTGCATTCGAACCGAGAGCAACATTTAACGAACGCGTGTTTGTCGGTAGTAGCAACAATAGCAGCAGCTTCTAGCGAAACTTCACAGCCACAGCCAAGTGTTTTGTTGGTGTGTCCCAAAGAAGCCAAGTGCAAAGCAAAATTGAATAATTTTTGTAGTGTGTGCGCGTTGCGTGTGAGTAAATGTGCTTGTGCATGTGGATGTGTTTGTGTATTTTCCGTTTTCTCGGTTGTATTCATATATATTCATATTATTTGCTTGCCATGCCAAAAAATATAAAGTTGATATAAAAATCTAAAGGGCAAAGCAAATGCGCATAACTGTTAGCGAATTCAAGTTAAAAAGTGTATTGTAACAGCAACAAGGAGCCGACTCAGCGATTGTGCTGCTATTTTTGGAGCAATTAGCAAAGAATAACAACGACAACAACGAAACGTCGCTGTCGACGTCGACGGCAACAGCAACAGCAACAACAACAAGAGCAACACTAAAGCCTTACGGCTGCTGTGCCGTTGCTTCTGTGGAGTACGAAAAACAACAACAACAACAGCAAAGTAACAACAACAGCAAGTAAAAATAACAATATCAATTGCGTCGTCGGTCGGCGCATTTGCATAAATATGTAAGGCTGCCAGAACCCGCCTCCCGTGTCATATTGTTAGCCCCTCTGCGACTGCTTGCGCTCCACCTTTTATCAAGTGTCGACAAACATCAAGAAAGAAGAAGATAAATTAGAAGAAGCAGAAGAAGAGAGATAAAAAGCACAAATTGTGCAAAATTATTCCAATTGTGTTTTGTGTTTTGCTGCTCTTTTCGCGTATTTGCAGTTTCGCGAGTGTGTGTGCGAGTGTGCGTGTGCGTTTTTGTGTGTTGTTTATGTGAACACAATGCCGCTTAGCCCTGAGCAAAAGCAACAACGCTGAGGTGAGCTCTATCTGCCTCTTTCTCTCTCTTTCTGTCTATCTTGCTCGTTCGTTTCTCTTTCACTTCCAATTGCAACGGTCCAGCAGCTGAGAAAAAAAATCAAAACGCAACTGCAGAAAATGTCAACTTCAACAATAACAACAACAACAGCAGCAGCCGCAGCCCCAGCAGCGGCAACGGCAGTTTCAACGCCCCCGCTGACTGCGAGTTGCGGACGTACCGCGGACTGTCGTAAATTCTCACCAAATATATTCAACAAGAGCAAATGCAGCCACTGTTTTCGTCAACGGGAGGAGCACAGTGCCGCTGCCTTGGAATGCAATAGGGTGAGTAAAACATGATGGTGTGGAGAGGTGGGGTGGATGAACAGAAGAGTTCCACTAGTGTCGGTGATAAATGAGAATTTAGGATCCCATGTGTGGATCATAGATACATTCTATCCTTGTCTCTTTTTCACTAGTTGTGTATGTACCACATATATTTATTGTTAGATGCAGTTTGTATATCTTGTGTGCTGTTTTTATGGACTTGTAGCATTCTTCATAATGGTTTTCTTATGTTACCAAAAGATCGTTCTGCGTTCCTATCTTACTCCACTGAAGTAGTAGACACACTGTTAACTCAATTTTTTTTAAGTTTTTGACGACTGGAAATAGGTTAGTACCAATGAATTTGTACAATCTGCCTAATGGAAATGTAAGGGATTGTATATTATTTTCCATAATTCACAGCCAACCAATATTTTCTCTGAATATCAATATTAAAAGTTTAGCATAACATTAATTCATATCGAATAAAAATAACTTCAATCAATGTAATTTCAATAATGTTATTTAAAAACTATAATAATTGACTTTGTTGGGCTCTGCTCCGGTGTCAAACTTTTCTACTGTATTGGTATACTAAACACAATAATTCATTTTTTAAAAACTATCGAAATAACTATTAGTTTTATACAGTACTTCAATATAAGAAATTTGAAGGTGCGTAAGTGTTATCTAACTGGAATAATAAAATCAAGACATTACAATATTATTCTTCAATTTAAACAAATTCATATACCGGAAAAATACTACATAGTACCGAAGGCTTTCGATATATTTTTAGGTTTAAATGGACCATTGATGAAAGCATGCTTTCAATATTATTGATGATTCAGAATATATATTGTGTACACTTAAAGCGGAACATTTAGTAGATCCTTTTTCATTTCTATCAAGAGTTAGGGGTCTAAATATATTATAGAAATATCTACAATTTTGTCCAATAGAAATTTAAGCTTTTTAAAACATGTATACAAAATACACAAAATACTTTTGTATTTTTCAGTTTGTCGTAAATTTTAATGCCACAACTGATTTTCACTTTTTCCCGCGTACCTTTAGGTTCCCCATGAACTGCTAGCTATACAATTTAATGCTTTGATTGGTTTTTTGTTATTTTAATTAAATGTTGACCGCATTCGGTTTGAAATTCTTAGAAACGTAAAAGGCAAAAGTTGATTTTGTCTTAAAGGGCTTTTGAAATTTTTTTTGTTAGGTGGATAGAAGAAAAGTTTGAAATCTGGCTTTTGATGAGAGTGAATTTAATCATGCTGTAGAATATAGTGAATCATTTTTTGCAAAAGGAAATATGTAGTTTACTTTGTATATAAAAGTACTACAAACTAAAGAATTTTGTATTCATTTCTCTCCATGATGCTTTGACAACAACAAAAATGGTTAGCTTGTTAATTGAGAAAATCTTTTGAATAATTTTAGCCATAATCATAATTTTGTATCAACAGAACTACTTAGCAGTGGAGTCCCTTATTAAAACAGTTGCCACTTCAGTCCAGATGTTGAGTGAAATGGGTTTCAAAAGACTCATGGTGTATTTCTGCTCACCCCGCTCGCATTTTTGTAAATATCTAAGAAGATATAGTAGTAAGTATGGATATACAATGTATATGTAAATAAAGGAGCAGCTATACCAATAAACGAAGTATTGACATATCTGTTAAGTGCTCCATTTGGTGTTAAGAACTTGCCCTCGGCTTTGGTTTATGACTTCCTATTCTCACGACAACAATTGTTGTGCTTTGTGCTAATTTTTGAGGGCCATCCAACTTATCGTCTTTAGAGTCTCACTCTTTTCAAAGACGAACTGTGAATTTATGGAAACCCAAGTGAATTGAACTGAAGTGTACTACTCATGCTTACTTTAAAAGCATTTTGTTAACAGTTTTTTTGTCCGATTATTCGCTGTGAAGCTCGATGGTCTGAGCAAAATAATTGAATTCAACATTCAGCCCACAAATAGCACAAATTTTGTCCCGTCGAAACAATTTCAGCCCAAGGCGATCCAATACTGCAATCACATCAATTAAAATTATGCCAATTGCCGGCTAAAAGCGTAATTACCTCGAACAAATTTACACAAATTTTACTATTTGTGACATACAAAATTTATTAAGCCCCAGAAATATCGAAAAAAGACAAATAAATAAACATAAATAACAGAAATAAATAATTTTTCAGTGAATGATTGCCAATAAAATGTAAGACGTCTTTCTGGTCTCTAAAAGAGATAATAAATAAATTGAAAAAAAATAAGCAAAAAGATAAAAATGAAAATTATATAAAAATACTAACTTAAGATTGGTACGCAGTTTTATTTAAAATTGTTAAATCAATTTACATGGTTTTCTACAAATAGTTAAAGAAACCCCAGACGTAGAAGCAAGAAGATCGAAAATAGAATATTTAAAGTGTAACTTCTTGTGACGCTGTCTGTATTGTAAATAAAGTCAGTATTATTTGGATTATTTTATTATGATCTATAATTATACCATTTGCGGGTAATTTATAGTCTGCATCATATAAAGTGATTATTAATCTATCTTAGCTTAAAAAATATAATGTAATAGTTATTATGACGTTCCGTGAATTGTAGCATATAATGTTCCTTGAATTTCTCGGTTATAGATAAAAATAGATATAGTGAGTCTTTCTCTCTTGCTCAGCTGCAATTAGAAGGCATTCGTATCTGGTTGTCAAGAGTCAGAAGCATACGAGCATTCGGTCGAGTTTTGCTGGGGCCTTGTGCGGTTAATCACCTAAAAGATCGACCCCAGGCACAGGGCCCTAGGAAAACGGTGCCCCTAGACGTTTCATCTAATTTTAGACGCACTTTGCTTTTGTTTTTGCTTTTTCACTACCCTCGAAGTTTTCTTCTCTTGTCTTCGCTCTCCTCTGCACAATCGCCCCTGTCTTGCCTGTCACTGTGTAAAATGTGATCATAATTGCTCTGTATGCATCTCGTTTGTATTTGCATCTCAGTTAGTTCTCGAATTACCAATGTGACCATCTACAGTCAACTACTAGAAAACAGTCAACGGTGGCGGCTTAGAGGGCCACTTAAAAGACATTGATTAGGTGCGTCTCTAAGATGTTGAATTGTAAAATAACTTTTGAAAATATCAATTATTAGTGTTTTTGAGATACTCCGAGATATTGTAACATTCTTATTCCATGATCTGCATTTTCGAATGATGGACCAAGTTGACATTGGAGATGGATACAAAGCAGGTCACTTATTGTTAAAAATCCAATGAAAATAATGTTGTAGTGTTGGATGCACAACAGACATAGAAGTAATTTAAAAAATAATTTTACATGCATGAACATTATCTTAACCCACCTTGCTATGCGACATGCAACTGTATTTAAAAAAGAATGAGTGCGTTCATACTTCTATATAATTATACAGGGTTGTGTGCTTTTAGATGCGATTCGGTCTCTCTGCATGATGCTTTTGCGACGTGCTCAAGAGAACTTTGTTGCTGTTGCGACAGCGTTGATTGATTGTTTGGCTTAGATTTTGTTGTTGCTGTTGACGTTATTGTACTCTTAAGGGGCGTGTTGAGGGCAATGTTGCTGTGCGAATGGCTATTTGCATTTTTCTAGGTTAATTAGTTAGACAGGTGCATTGAACTTTGAAGAGATGCGTAGTGTGAACTTTTCTAGAAGGTTGTGAGCAGCGTTAACAATATGCTTAGTATCTCTGAACTATTATTTAGAAATTAGAATATGTATTTTATAATATAACAAGTAAGTAACACTGTAAACAACACACTTAAACAAAATTGCAGTAGTTAATTAATAATTAAAGATTCTAAGTGTGTTAAATTTAATTTTAACATGGAATTTTTGCTGATATTTCGAGGTATCTGTTAATCATTTGTTATCATCGTCAAACATATAGGCTATATACATACATATATATTAAATGCTTCTTTTTATCTCTTCCTGTAACTTCGTTTTCAAAGATTTGGTTATAATATAAATGTTTTTACCCCCCTCGCCACTCATCTCATATATCTTCTATATATAGCACTAAGGTATATCTTGAATGAAGTATGTTAGTATATCGAAATAAAAAATATAGCTTTTGACATATTTTAGAATTTTTTCGGTGTATTAACTTGGTAAATTTTAAGAAAAATACCGTATTATTTTGCTGTTATTTAAAGAACGTAGCGACTGCAGCTTTCTTACTTGTTTTAGTACATTTTAGACTCTAAATGTAAGAGAATCTGCAGATAAGAATTATCGTTTAAATTTTCCTTATCGCCAGCTATTATAATGTTGCCTATATTTTTTTGCCTTGTGGCAGCTATCTTATCTATCTATGTATCTATTCATATAATTATTTAGTAAAGATTTGAGATTCGTTGACTTTGCCTTTTTCTCAAATTCCCCTCTCCAAAGTTGTACGTCGAAGTCTTCATATATTTTTCTCTTTCGTATTTTTGCATTCAACAATTATCAGCACGAACCTTTCTGTCACTCAACATGAGCAAGGTTGCCCCAGACAATGGCCAGAGTTGCCAGATTTGTTCAACGAATAGTTGCTTTAGACAAGCGAATCTTATCATGTTATACAAACAACAAATCATCAATCATTCAGTCTGCTGTCACAATAACAAAGACAACAACATATCATAGAACAGTAATACAAAATGCAAAAAACAAGTTTAATCAAATGTTTAACTAACAACAGCTTCATCTTTGGGCATGTCACTATTCGGTAGAAGCTAATGTCTAATGTTTACGTTTAAAATTTCAAACCTCAAACTTTAACGATTAATAAGAAAGTCATTTAGTGAAAATAATAGCTAAGTTCTATTACGAATATATCAATAGGAATAATGTTGTGATGTGCAAATAACTAATTAAAATAATCGTTTCATTTTGGTCAGGTGCAAAAAAAGAGCTGTTTGCGTTGTGTCTGGACTCGAACTAACTTCGAATTGTATCTCACTTTTAATAGATTTTTTATTTATGTACCGGAATTAACCTTTCACATTTAAAGTTGTTAGTTTTTCAATTTGCTAAGCGGAAACGAAAGTTCTAATACTAACTTCCTCAGCGTGCAACCCTAAAAATTAATGTTAAAAAATTTGGTATCTCTAAAAATTGTAAATATTTAGCTTTGCCTAAGAATGTTCATTCAGTTACAAAATTAAGAGTAGCACCCCTTTTAATTTTGTTTTATTAAGTTACTAATGCTTAATGCTTATCTCTGAACATGTTTATTATATGTACATATATACTTTAGATGTCTCCTAATGTATTACTATAGTTCATAAATGGGGTGATTTTTTAGCGGGGAAATTATATATAAAGTGTGAAGATGCCTTCTTCTACCTGTTTCGTATATTTCCTATCACCACAAATTTATATTAAACTTCTCCGCTCTGGGTAGCCCGGTCTCAAAAATATTTGCCCATTCGTTATTTTTTTATTTACGATATTCAAATGTGATGTTTTTTCTTATTGTATTGTTCTTATAGTAGTTGTTGATATTGCTGTTGGCTGCTATGTGCGGTCAAGGTGAGTGAGCTAAGGAGCAATCGAGCGATCAAAAAACCCGAGGCAGGTGACGGGCCGAATTCTGCAAATTAATTTAGCACTTCCAGGAAGACGATGCGAATTCTGCTAAAGTTGTTGATGTCGCTTGGTATTTTGGCGAGACGATAAATCATTTAAAACCCTGCCTTTTATTTGACAATCTTGAATTTGATAAAATATTTTGTTTTAATCTTGTACCTAAAGAATAGTGGAGTATATTATGTTTGATAAAATCTGACAAACATTTTACATACAGGTATAAATAATAATAATAAATAAAATAATAAATCTGTTTTAAAAAATCTCAGTTTCTAATCTGATAATGAGTATAAGCGATACGAAAGGGTATCTTGAAGTCAAGCACCCGCGATTGAAATGTTCTTGTTTTGATTGTTATGAGATATTTTACGTTTTGAGATAATTTTGAATATTTTTTGTTTTCGTAGAAAACATTTTGCATATTGAATGAGATTGATGCTAAATATTTGTTAAACAGATTTTGACGTGCCCAGAACTGAATTTGTGGACCTACATTCCAGTTTGAAATCTGTGTTTTTCAGACCCAAACAAAAGGCAAACAGACAGTTATTAGCTCCAAAAGTTTTTTTATATATGAACTTGTAATGTAACATAGAGTCTAGGCAATTACGGCAATAGACAACACAACGGACCCCAACGACGTCAATGCTTTTATTTACAACCAATAATTTAGGCAGCCACCGCAGCAATAGCAATAGCAATAGCAACAGCCACAGAAACAGCAACAGCAACAGCAGCACCACAAACAACACATGCTAAATTATGTAGGTGGACGCGATAATTTCGAATTGCAGACACCGACACTCCAAACAAAGTCTCTAAACTGCTGCCAGAGAGTTGGAGAGACTGAGAAACCCCCAAGGTTTCCTCCACCGCTAAACCAGATGAAAAAAGAAAAAAAAAAAAACAATTTCCAAGTCGCGCCCAAAAAATAACAGCAAAAACGTCTCTCCCTGCATTTTTACCTTTTTCTAGCGGCCGCTGCCCTCGAGTGCATTTTTATTTAAATAAAATAAATTTGTTGTATCAAAAAAAAAAAAAAAAAAAATCAAGCTGTTATTATTATACATTTTTAGAGACTTACAAAATTGAGCTGGTTAAAGAAAGAGACGAAAAAATGTAGAAATGCATAGGAATATGTAATCATAATCTAAGTATTTTAAAAATGAGTGCTGACAAGAAAATATTAGTAAACCGCTATCAAAGAATGGTAAGCGCTGTTTCATTGAAGTCATGTGATTGGTTTTATATAATGCTCCACATGTATTGATGATTTAAATTCAGTTTTGATACAATATTCAATGCTGCATTACTTGTGGGTGGTGCGTCTACACACATCACCCTCTTCTCTTCACAGTCTCCTTGGTCACTCCTTTCTAACCGACTATAACATTGTTCAACTTTGTCTTCGATTTGTTTGCCTCACGTACGTGGGCCACAGTCAAAATGTAGTAAAGTCTGTTAGTGCTCTTGTTGTTGCTGTTGTGCAGTTTTTTGTTTTTGTTTTTGTTTTTGTTGTTGTTGTTGTTGTTGCTGTTAGTGGCGACAAAAACAGCTATAAACAAATAACTATGCCACCGCCGATGGCTACAGCTACAGCTACAGCTATGGCCTGGCCAATGTAGCTTGGGCGAGCTCCATTTGAGCAAATCATGCACAATTGCTAGAGATTGTACTATGTGGCACGATAGACACACCCGAGCGTAAGACCGAGCCGCCATTGTTTGAATCTAAATGTGTGTGCATGAGTTAGAGCAAAAGGGGAACGTTGAGACGCTGAGATGGTAATGGTAGTTGGAATTCAGCTCATGAAATATTTAGGTGTTTGCCGTATTTGAGCAAGTCTTGCATAATTTATACGGCTGTACTTTTAATTAAAGGTATCGCAGATGTACGACTGCGAATGATACTTCTTACTTGCCCGTATTTGGACCGAAATATTTTGGCTACAAAATTCAACATTGCGTTGCTCGCTTCGGCCCAGTTGCAACTTGATTTATCCCAAAACTAGTTTGAACTGCTCTGACCTCCGGAGCAGCACAGGTCAATAGCAATCAGTCTGTGGGCATAATTAGCCCTTCTAGTTGGTCAATTGCAAGTGTTTTTTCCAGTCGAGTCATTAAGCAAATATCTAAGCGCATTGGCCAATTATCAACCGTTTTGCTTCGAGTTGTATAGGTCGGAACTTTGTTCCATTTAATATTCCCGTTACTCATTGGGTAGCATACTATAATATAGTAAGAGGAAGCGAAGTGAGGAATTATCCACCCTATAATGGTAAAATTTTATTTTATTTCTATTTTTGCTTGTTTACTCAACAGTGACATTCTCACATATTTGTACTAGATGTAAAACTTTATTTTTGATAAGTATTAATCAATGTTTTCTTTTTCATTTTTAGGTATGTATGTCTGTCAAAATTAAACTTATATCGTAATCTATTGGATCTATATTAAGGTATTGTTACTCGTTGGAACCATTATTAATAACATTTATTTAAGTTTCAGAAAATAGTTTACAACTATGAGATCTATATCATGAATGATATGTAAGTTGAAATGAGAATTTCAGCTATCGATGCTTAATTTAAAAAACTTGCCAAAGTCGTGTTTTTTGTACAGGGTTCACAAATACCTTAATTGTCAATTTTAATTAAAATTAATTATATCGCATGCCCAAATAATGCGGAAACATGATTTGATGATTAATCCTACGCCTACTCACACAAACAGACATATCTATGTAAATAAATTGAGCGATGATAGTTGTTAGCTTTTGATGATGTTGATGGCCAAATAAATTGTGTAGAACGACGTTGAAATTTTGTTGACCAAAATTGAGCCTAAGTTTTGAATTGAGAGGAAAAACTGTGTCAAAGTTGTTTGATTTCTCTCGTTTATCAGCTATTTTCGTTTGTTTTTACAGGTTTTTGTGCGCTTTTCGAACACCATTGCTATTTAACTGTTTATCACTTAGCGAATACGTATTTCACGTTCTGTTCACTGTGTTTACATTTTCGCCACGTTATCACTTATTAACCCACTTCCGGCAACCGCGAAGAGAAATTAATTTGCAATGACGAACAATAAAAATGGAAAAAGCAGAAAATAGCAAAAACGAAATGATGAAGTTGAATGTGAAGATGAAGATGAAGAACGAGATGCAGAAACAAAAGAGAGAAAAAAAACAGTAAAAACGATTTACAGAACCTAGAAAAAATCATAAATCATGATGGCGAATTGGGCTAATGTCGCTTCATGTGAAAGTCTCCGACTATCTATCGTATTAAGTAATTTTCTCGTAATTAATCAAATTATCTTGCATTTAGCATAGATTTCTCACCGCCCAGTGAAAGAATAAGTGGGTGTGGCATATGGAATTCTGTTTATAGAAACACCTTTCAGGCTATTCAATTTAGTTACTGTTCAATTGATTGTTAATTGAAGACCGCCACACGCGGCGTAGCATTTCAATGCGTTTCATTCATTTTCCTTTCGAGTTGACAAATGTGGCAGCAACAATACATCAGCAACAGTAACAGCAACAGCAACAACCACAACAACAGCAACAGCTACAGCAATAGCCGCAACAACAATAAACTCGCACATGTCTACAAGTTTAGGTCGCTGTATGTGACCTACTTTATTTCCATTCCATTCATTTAGCTTGTGTTTAGGTGCTTGTTATATCGATGTGAAGAAAATTATACGAATATTTCATTGCACTGAAATATCGATACTCTTTCGAATATCATTATAGCTTTCATTGCAGTTATGACTGTAAATAGCGTCTAATTGCTGTTGAACGATTAATAGAATCGATCATTTCCAGTAATAAATTTCATCAGATATTGAAATTGTCTACTTCCAATACAAACTTCCTTCCATTTGTCTTAGTATCAGCAAACTATTTGTAATATTTGTCCTGATTTTATTTAAACATAAATAGTCCTATAATATGTACATACGCATAGATGGTATATGAATTTATATATATATTTTTGTTAAAGAGCACGATATTATATATATTATATGCATATTAATAGAGGGTGTATAAAGTTTGTTATGTTCATTAGTAATTGTAAGTTTTTAAAAACCAATTCATTGTTTTTCTGTGTTCATTAGAGTCGCATTTGAACTCGCTTTTGACTATTGACAAGGTCTAGGTGCAGCCTCTGGGACAGATCGACAATCTGACAGTCACACATAGAGCAGACCGGCTTTTATTGCTCTGGATCACTGGTCAATTGATTGCTTTACAGATTTCAATTTGATTTTATATTCACTTTGGATTGGCTGTCATTCAGATTTCTTTCGCAGAGCCCACACGCGCGGGTAAAATCATTGGAGCAGTGAATATTCGAGTACTCATGTGAACTTGTAAAGTAAAAAGTAAAGCATACAACAGTATACAAAGGACTCGAGCCGATGTGTACGCTCATTAACTATTACTCCTATTGATTATTCTTTACTCTCCAATTCTTCATTCTCTAATATCTATTCATTTACTAGAAAATTAATAACTACTAGATTAGATTATGAGCCTCCTTCTACCTTATTTGCAAGGGCGGAAGTGGGCGGTATTTAATGAGAATACAATATTCAAATTAAATGAAAACGATTTTAACTTTGTGTGTTTTCAAACATTTTTATAAACCTACTCAAAATAAGATAAATAATAATAAATTGATTTTAGTGTGACCATAAAAAGTTCCGTTCCAAATTTAGGACTTCAAAGTTTGATAAACAACGCTGTGACCATAAAAAGTTGTCATAAAGCTTGATAACAACGGATTTAAAATTTCTGATGCTGTTGTACTGAATGTTGTATATACAAACAAATCAGTTGTGAAATAGAAAGCTTCGATTCAAATGAAGCAAAAATAAAGACTTCTAGAAAACCGCAACGAAAGAACAAAACTGATCAGGTTTTCAACTTCGATCGTCAGTTAACAACTCTCTTACCTACTTATTTGATTTGTTTGCTGCCAAAATCAAATAATTGTTTTGAGGAGCTACTGTGGGTATAGCAAGCATACAATTTCAGGTTGCAGATACAAGCTCAACTTCTTGAAATATGATGAACTCGTAAAGTAAGTATCTATAGATACTAAAACTCGTCGTAGGAATCAATTTTCGAGGCGGGCAAATTACTTTGATTCGATTTGCGAAATTGCTTAGACAAAGCACTGGGAATGAGTATATGAATGAGACTGAGAATGAGAATAAGAACTCAACTTTCATGTACCGTTGGCGCCCTTTCGTAGGCTATTCGCGCTTCCTCATCGTGATCATCGAAATTGACATCAACATCGACAGTCTCAAAGCTCTCTTGCTAAGTTGTGTATGAGTGTGTGTGTTGTGTTGCGTTGTGTATGTGAAGTAATCGGTACGTACTACGTAGTTGCCACTCAAACCACAGCGAGCAACTCTGGCTCTGGCCTCAAATGTTGTTGTAAGTATTCATTCCTCTCTCGTTCTCCGTGCTTCTTTCTCTCCTCAACGGTTTCAAAAGGTTGTTGAACTTGTTGTACAACTTGGTTTCAATTTTGTTCCCTCAATCAGTTGGCTGTTCTTTGGCTTTTGTGCTCGTTTCTGTTCCCGTCCATCAGTGTGTCTGGCGCTCCCTCCATCTTTCTTCATCCCACGGACCGTCCGTACTTTTAGTTCTACTATAGAAAATTATATTATTATTATTAATATTATTATTATCATGTACTCCACTCGCTCATGAACTTTTGTATGCACAAACCGTTTTACTGTTATATTTTACGCAGAGAGTACACAAAGTGAGAGTCAGAAATCGGTATTCGTTATTGCTATGCAAATTCTAATCAACATCGAACGAGTATAATGAAATCTTGATGTCAATTAACTTGAAACCTTCCACACTAACACGCTTCTAAGCTTCGGTTAAAATTTTTCAAACTCCATTTCGTAATTATTTTCTTGAATCCTCAGTTGTTTTCTTTAGTTTTTTTTTTTTTTTATTTTAAAACATGATTTTAAATTACGTCCCGAGCACAATGTGTTATCATGGACTGGTTTTGGGATTGATCTTACCACAAATTAATAGTTCTCTTTCAGTCGTCACCTTTAAATTTACGGGGAATTCAAACTATTAAGCGATTAATGGCTGAATATCTTTTCAGGTAGAATTATCTCTTTATTAGAATATTAGGAACAAAGGCCTAATACCATTCATTTAGTGAGTAGATAACTTAAGTCAAGTTAAAAGGTGTGTTCGAAAATTTTCATTAAATTATTGTTCAAAGTGCATAAATGTATTTCTGACCCTTTCAGTATCTACAGACGAGTTCGAGTTCATTTACCCAAAATATTTTCAAGCTGAGAGTAAATATGTTTTTACTCCTCCCTACTTAATTTGAAACATGATAACAATTCCATTATTAGAAAATAAATACTGATCACATTTGTGAGATAGTAGAACAGATTATTGACAATACAATGAAGGTGTTTATTTTCGCATTCTTAGTCAACACGCTTAACTGTAGAAAATTTCAATAAATCATCTGTCTTAACCTATGTGTCCCGTTTTATATTCTTTGCCACACGAAGCATTGGTTCGTTTCCAACTCGTCAATAAATCAATTGCATCGCGCCTGTCAATTGCTATTAATTTCTTTCGGTATTGTGCAAAAAAAGATATAAATATATTTTATGTTTAAGTACAAGTGAGTAAAGGTGAAATACAAAATGCATAAATTATTTATTGCTAAAGAGCACAATGTCATATGCGTCGAATTGTGGGCACTGTGAGAATTTTCACAGTCTTCAACTTGTGCCCCTGACATAAGGCACAGTTGCTTTATGCGATTGTGTTTAAGAGTGTGTGTGCCAATTGACCAGCTGACCAGTAACTAGGTGACCGGCTGGGGGTTGGTTAGTCATGGTTTGTATGACTAAAACGTATTGTGAATGTGATATATCGATTAAAGTAACGAGCGAATAGTGGAACACAAAAGCTGCCCTTTACTAAAAGTCAGTCAAATATTTCTTGTAAGGCCAATAATCCATTGTATTTAATTATAACATTCACTTTCTAGTTATGTCAATCGAATGACGCTAGCAAGTGGAACATTGGCAAGGTGATGAACATTTGACTAGAACAACAACCGTGACAGAAACAATAACAATCTTCAACAGAACTGAACCAACAGCAACGAAATAAGCAACGATGGAAAACAACTTGAATTGCGTAATGATGACAGTCAAATGTTATGTAAACTTGGAAAATGTCGTTAACTCTTTTGGTTAATTTAATTTTCCGCTTTGTTTACTCTATGAACTTTTCTTACTAGGCCTTTATTCGCTCCACAATATGATATACAAACATACACATATACGATTATGTTTATTTTCCACTTCATTAAACTGCAACGACTGCGGCTTAAACCTCTTATGTAATTTCCTCAAAACTGAATATTTTGAGTATTATTTCAGTATTTCGTTTATATTTCGAGTTTAAATAGATTTCGTTATTGTTATTATTTTCTTTTGTTTTTGTTTACCTTTACTTTACGTTTATTATTTAATAAATGTGCAATGTAATGTGCTCTATAAAATGTACAAAAGTTATCAAAAAAAAGATTTAAGGACTTATTGTAGTTCAGCATCGAAATGATATTTGGATTTCACTCACGTTACTTTGTTGTTTGATTGAAATATCCCATTAAAACCTTTCAAACTCACCTGCATATCATCATGATTAACAGAACTCAAATAATATTTGTTGTAAAGTTCGTTTTATATTAGATGAATATGTTTATATATTTATGCAGTATTTTTATACCCGATACCGATTATACTTGTAAATTGGCGTTCACGTTCTTAAGGAATCTGCGAGATGCGATTAACAATCCACAATCTTTAGTTTAGTCAGCAGCTATTAACGGACTAGCATTTGTCGCTGACCTCAAGTTAAGCATTACCATGACCTAATTTGGGGAACTCCCACCGATAGTTTTAGCTGTTGCTGCGCTTTTGAAATCATTTCATTTTTGTAGGGCCTTTTACTTTTCTTGTCCGATTTGTCTACGACGTGAACCTGCAACTAATTAGTTTAATAAGGCCAGCTTTCAATGCTGTTTGTTGTTATAGGCAGTGAGTGCATTGTTAATTACCTCTTCAAACCTTTCGCTGCACTGCACTTTCACATACCCATTGAATTATTGAATTACGGTTGCAATAAATAATTGTAAAACCACCATTCACCATTGTTGATCATCGCATTTCCATATTTGTATACTAAACTCAGCACAAAGGGGAGAGAGGTGGATGCATACCGTATGTGCTAAATTTGAATGTACAACTTTTACTCGTATCATAAAGCTATTTAATTGTAATTTTCCGTTTCTCAACTGCTGTTTTCGCAGAATGATTTTCTTTTTAAATTGATAGTTTCATACTTTTACCAATAACTTGCCAATGATGTTTGTTAGATTTAACAAGGTAATTAAGTGAAACGTTAACCATATTTATATAACTTTATTATGTTCCGTCCCGTGAAATATTTTTTCCTTGAAATCCAACATTTAAACTCAATGTCGATATCCGTCGAAAACATTTTAGTTGTTAATAAAAAACTGCATATTGTATAAATTCTGCAAACATATGAGACCTAAAATAGCATAGACTCGTCCTCGCTAGTTTTATTAGGAATCATCAAAAATACAGCATCTCTCTTTATAGTGGTGAAAATACGATACCAATAGATAATGTATATTAATTATAAATCGTTGCCAAAACCGCAAGAGTAATTTATTAAATTGTCAATAAGTTACTGCAACTATCGGGGGATCTCCTTGTAATTAGAAGTTAAAACAACTTTCACTTACTTTACTGAAATAATTGATAAAGCTTAATCGAAAAACTCAAGAAAGCCGAATCTTAGAAATATAAAAACGATGCTTGAAGCGAATTAATTAATTACGAATTCATATTTAATTTAACCTTAAAAGTATTTCAATTATACATTTTTCAAATCTCATTCTTTCAAGATGCCGCCAACATTGGTTTGTTTTTTTATTAGTGGAACTTACATAATGTATACTTTATATCTGCAGTAAATTTAAATACAATCAATATGTGTTTTATTGAACATTCATATAGAGACGGTCGAAAATAGAACATAATTGAAAAAGAAGAATTAGTGGAGCTATCGTGTGTTCATCTCAACTAATTACACCGATCGAGAATATTTATGATGCCTTCTAGGACTGATGCTTTCATTTGCCTCATACTCATAGTAATTAACAATACTATGTGTCATATGTGTGTTCGTATATTTATCTATTTTAATGTATTTTTTTGACAGTTGAAACCACAAGTTGAAAATATATTTGCGCATTTATATCGACTTTGATTCTTAAACATATTCTTAATTACTCTGTATGAACTGAGGAGTTTCTATTACAAATTGTACATTTTAACGATTATTCAAAAATCTTTCATATTTGGAGTCTTAGTTGTAGTAAGACCAAGGGTAAATTTCTGCAATATATTATGATTAAATGCCAATGTTCAGATCTAGTTTAAGACATCATGTTTATAAAAACAAACATAATGTGCACAATACATCAGATTACACTGTCATCGACAGGCTCTGAAACTCTTATGTAACAATAGCATCACTAGCAGAAATTGCAACAAAAGATCTTAGCATACAAGTAAAAAGTTTCTCACATTAGGCAAGCTACAACAAAAGCAACAGCTATGAGAAAAATCACACATTATCTTCTTGGAAAAATCAATAAATCAGAGCCACAACTTTGAACAAAGCGTTCGAGAAACAACAGAGGTCGCTTAGAGTGCGCCAATCTGTCGAAATCTTAAATATTTCGCCAATGAAAAATTTTACAAATATCATTGAAAGCTGCGACCCCTTTCCCCTCTTCTGCCACAGACACATTTATTTCAGCTGCCGCACAGCTAAAATGTCAAAAATGCAATAAGAAGCAGTCGAAACAAAGAAAAACAACAAGTAAAACAAGTTTTAAAAAAATCATAGGCACAACAAAGTTTAAATACCCTTTAAATGTTATTCCGATTTATGTCTAAATAGTGTATAAAATACTAAATATTCAGTATATTTTATACACTGTGATAGTACAGCTCATTTATAGACTTTAGCACAACATCAAAATATTTTGTTAGGGTATTCAAAAACTAGTCTTCTGAATTTTACTTAGTTTTTTGTTTTTTGAGGGCAATTGTATAATACATAACATCAATTACAAGCTGCAAAAAATAAATGCAGTAACAATTTAAATTACAAGTAAAAAATCACAGCCACAATATCAGCGACAATAGCATCAACAAAAACAAACAGCAGCACTGCCAGCAAAAACAACAATCGAATGAAGGTAGTTGTTATTAGCCCCAGCTACATTTTGTCGTTGTTGACCTCACTTGACTCTTTTTCACATCGAAGCCAAATAAAACAAAAATTTAAAATCAACTGACAGAAAAAACTAAAACTGTCTGCTTAGTATTAACTTCTTAAATAAGATAGTACCACAACCACTAAGAAGGTACGTGTTTATGTTAAACAAATTGTAAATTGCAATGTGGATTGTGTAATCATGATACAGCTACCAAGAGATCTTTCCATGCTACCATAGGTAATTACATTTGGTATTGTAACAGATACATACGAGTTACAGCGACGTAATGTATTCAGTCAGTGGGGACCATCAAGCTTATATATACAGATGATAAAAATCACCAATATTAACGATCTGAATAGTATTTTAACTTTAAGTACTGTTTCCATATAAGAAACAAGTAAGACAGCTAGAGTCGAGTGAGCTCGACTGAAATTTTGAATAAGAACAATTCAGTGCGGTATAATTTAAAAATTAATGTATACCAAAAATACTAAAATACACCGAAGTCTATATTTGGTATATTTATACTATTCCTATAATCAAAATATATGTATATATTATAGAGAGCAAAATATATCAGTAATAGGAGTTTTGTGCCTTACAAAAGTATTTCTTAAATAACTTATACAATTTCACGGTATTTGGTTTTTTCAGTCCCAGCACAAAATAAATAAAGAGTATTGATATCACTAATATCGCTAAAGCGATCACATGCAAAAATAATTTGAAAATATTGAAAAAAACATGCTTAGGCATTTTCTCGTCAAGGGAAAATAGCAATAATAAAATTTGTGAATAAAACCAAGTTACAATAAAATTTGATTGGGATATAGTCTCTTATCTGTTTCTTTTAACGTTTGCATTCATTTCATAGGCGAATGTTTCAGTGATGAGTTTTATTTCTTCTTACCTCTATTTTAGGCACACAAAAGTTTGCTTAAAAGGATCAAACTAATATTTGAATAGTGCTTTATTGTGAAGTATATTTATAGAATTAAATAATTCAATATGGATTAATGTAATTTCATTATTTATGAATACAGGTTCTGTTCCTGAATTTAGAAATTAGCTTTTGGATTTATTATGCCTAGCTCTGATGCAAGGCTATTCTGAACAGCACAGACCCGAATCCCAAGACATAAAACCAAACCTAAAGATAACGAGGTAACAATTTGTGAATAACAATAATTGCATGTGTGATATCAAATTGTCATGCAGTCACGTCACATGCTAAAATCAATTAAGCGAAGTTGAACGCATCTTTTGGACAAAGTTATTCTTATCTACAGCGCTTATCTCACTGAGAGTCAAATGAAAGCCCCCAAAGCATAACAAGTTCAATTTATCACAACTTCTTGTTGCAAGTTGCAAGAGTAGCGTTCAGATGCTTACGGTAAATGTCCAAAGTTATTACCATAAGCTGACAAATTGCGATTCAGGTTTGCCATTCGATTACGCGCAACTCTCGCGGAAATAGAAATCCAGATTTATGCGACCGATAAGCTGCCAGTCGAAGAGCTTAAAACTATGCGGAATACCCAGTCAACGCCTTGACTTCACCCATTCTATGCAGTGTGTTGCCCCTTAAGTCGCTAATGATTGCAATCATGTCATTGTCATAGCATAGCGGTACTCAGTTAATTAATGATAGACTTTTCTAAGCTTAAGGCTTAGTTGGCTGGTTATATTTCTTTCGCCGTTAATTAACTCAATAACTTTTATTAGCAGAATATTTCAATAATAACTATTCTGCTTTTTGCAAGTGCACAGAACTCATCTAAAATCAAATTGCTTTTTTTTATATAATTCTGCTTGCATACTAATTTTAAGACTTCCTTTTTCAAAATGTTGCTAAAAATAGTAGTTACTGTTATTAAAGTTCCCTCTTTTGGAGCTTATCAACATAAACTCAGGTTAAGCGACCTGACATTTTAAAATGCATTTTGTGCTCAACTTCAGAGAATCACATTAAATAAATACGTTGTTTCATGCAGTTGCTGAAAAAGCTGACACAGCCGTCTAAATAATAAGCATCAGCGTAAAAGTCTTTTTGTTTTTATATTTTGATGCTCTAACCAAGAAGTTATAATTATTTTAAATCCTAAATATATAGCTAACATGTTCCAATTGGAGGATATGCTATTATATAATTTGATCAAGCTTCAAACAGAACTAAACATTTAAGAAAGAGTATTAAATAGTCGATATTTTATTATATAAACAGTTCTCTTATAATCGTTTCCATATAAGTTCTTCCATTTTTTTCTTCTTTTTTTTTGTTTTTGAGTTGTCACTTTGCATTGTTTTGATTATTTTTAGCATCAGGTCTGCGCTCATCTGGATGACACAGATTTAAGAGAATTGCATTTCAGTTTTTTTCTGTTGTCTGTTGGTAATTAACCCATATGAAGCCAATGCTATAATTTTCCACAATATTTCTGTTTATCTTACTTAATCTCACTCATGCACTCCTTCTATTTCTGTTTTGTTCAGCCTTTCTTTCACAATCAGATGTCAAAAAGCGATTATTTCCTGTTTATGAAGCAACTGCAAGCTGAATATGAAATTTGCTTTTGTAATGTTTCGCAATTCATTTTTCAGTTTTCAAAACCGGTAAGCAAAGGTGCAAGGGTGTAATAAGTTAGTGCATGGGGCAGAGAGAAGGAGACATTTGCAACCATACAAATTGCATCAATTTACTCTTGATCATCATCAATTTAACAATTTGAACTCCAAAATATCGCAGGGTCAATTATGTTAACTTAAATATATAGTATGTATTTTAATATCCCTTTTTACTGTGTTATTGCCAAAAATGTGTAACTTTAATTTTTGTTTTTCTCCCAATCTTTTGAAATGTTGTCTGATTTGATGGCAAAAGTGAAACGCCCACATGGCGATGGGTGTCAGATCGAATCGCAAGAGACAGCTGCTTTTGTCAGTAGTATAATCTTTTTGATGTTGGGAAACTAAACGAAATAAAAACACAGAGAAACAGAAGGCACCTCCCTAACATTGCAGAAATTTTCTGCATCACACGAGGCATCTCTTTCGTTCTCTTTTGTTCGTGCTCTATTTGGCTCTTTATTTGTGTTTCTGAGTACCCCGCACACATTATAGCTGCCATGTTCTGAAGGCACTTCGCCTGTAGCGACGAAAGTGCATATTTAATGCAGTCGCAGACGATTCGTCATCGTATTGTTGGAGCTTTGCCATTGCGGTAATTGCAATTGAAATGACAATTGTACTCGTAGTTGCAGTTGCAGTTGCAGTTGCAAGCAGTTGCAATTGCTGATCAGGCAGTTAACACTCCAAGCTGCAGCATCACCTTTCCCCTCACACACACTCACACACTCCATCTCTACTCTACGCTTTGCTGTCGTTGTCGCAGACCAGCACTCTGGGCCTGGGCCATAACTTAAGCAGCCACCATGCACTTGGTCATAAATAATTTGATTGTTGATGCCTTTTTTTTGTCTTTTTTTGTTGAATTTTCTTCATTTTTTGTTTTGTATTTTGCGCTGTCCCGCTGACTGAAACGATTTTATAATTTTGACCCCGGTTCAGCAGATCTGGCGACAGGCCATGTGCCGGCCCATGTGGCCCCCGTCTGGCAAACTTGAAATTTTTGTGGTACTTTATCGCCGTCGTCGTCGTCGTCGACCACTCATTGGGTCGTTCCTCTTTCTCGTCTCTCGAGATCGTGTGTTAAAGTTCAAATGTGGCTTGCCACATGAGTTGGGCTATGGCTCGACTTGAGCGTTGGGCCCAAGGCCCGAGCTTGGCATCTGTATTCCTTTTCTTTTATAGAGGTATCTCAATCTGTCTTTGAGGTCCGAGATCGACTCGGTACACAAATTTAATGGCTTTGTTTGGCCTCTCCGTAACTCTGGCATTACTTTTACTTTTATTGACTCTCCGCCCAGAGATATTAATAATTTGCGGGTTCAAAACCGCATGTTTATTGAAATTTGTCTTGACTTGCATAATTTATTCATATACTCGTATTAACGTTGTGATGTGGACGGAGTAAAGACATGACAGATGATAAGACAACTTTCAAAAGGTTAAGAACGATACAATTCATTCATCTATTTGAATTATTTGCCTAGTCAGTAAAGCGTGTGAAATCAAAGTGTTGCCTAATCAAAATTTTTGGGGGCGAGATGTATAGTAGAAAGGTTTTATAACTAACAAGGAATGCTCATAAAAGGTAAAAGTAAAATCGATTATCGACAGAAGTTGAAACATCGTCGCAGTGCACCTAGTTAGACTAAAAATATGCCCTCACATTTGGGTGTCCTTTTTAGACTATTAAATACACTCAATGATAAGGTCACACTGCGTTGTGGCATGTGACAAAAAATAACCTACAAAATATTGTAAAAGAAAAATGTTAAACATTAGTTCTTACACAGAACTCACCCGCAATAACAATATCCATAGATCAATAGAAACACTTAGAGCGCTGAGATAATAATAGGTAGAGTTAACAGATTTAGAACTTGTACTGTTTAAATATGTATGCACATTAATAACTATAATAGTAATTAATATAATTAGTCTACTGGCTTGTTATTATCTTACATTCAAACAATTATATTTTAGGATAATAGGAAAACATTTTTTATATGCTCATGATAGCATAGTTCAACCGACAACAAATCCAAGGACGTGATTCTTTCCTTCTGAAATTTGGATACAAATACTCGTACCAAATAAAGCTCGACTCCGCGGAGGTATAGAGAGTGTTTTCTGTGTTCTTATCGACAAAGACATTGTCATTTAAAGTACTCGGTACAATATGGTGTGCGGAATTTCCATTTTAACCAAATTAGGCAAAGGAATATATTTTTTCTGCTGCCTTAACGTAAACCAAGAAATGGCATATTCTAGCCCAACAGTTCTGTTTTTTTTTTATTAGATTGGACAATGGACCAAAACTGGTATGGACTCGAGGACTGGTACTTAGATTGCAGTTGCAACCAAAGCTGCTATTCCGATTAGGACCGGGGCAGCATCTGAGGTTGTAGCTGACGCTGAAATTGCAACTGGAACTGTGACTAGCATGCTGAGACACTCAGCGAAGATATCGTCACCGTTTGGCTTGGATGAGTACATCGAGATTGTCTTTAGGATTTGGTACAAGAGTCAATAGCTTGATTGACAAGTCGGTACGCCGACATCGTCAGAGTATGCAGCACAAAACTGCTTCAGAAGCCTTTTACCATTTTGATAATGCACTCACAGTATGCTCTTTGCTTCCTGGTCTCTCTGACGGTCTTCCTCTACACAGAAAGAAAAAACGTGCTAAAATAGAAATCAAGAATAAACTCTTTAATCAAGATTGTGCTTATGTCAAAATTAAACCAGAAAGGTTTATTCCTAAATCAAGATCGAAAATATACAAAAAACTAGATTGCCAAATCTTGAAATTGAAGATAAGAATCTTGTTTAAAGAATAAAAAGATCTTAAACCAAGAAGGCAAAATCTTTAAAAAAAAATCAAATAATCTTAAATTTAGATTGATCAAAATAAACCAAAAAATAATCGTAAACTTAGATTGATTAAAATAAACCAAAAAATAGTAGATTGTGTGTTTTTTTTACACATTTATGTGTGATATTTACTTATTTTTAATATTAGTTAAGTTTTATTTTAACATTTACCCCTTTTTTATATACGAACCGATTTACGGCATCTAACTTTAAAGAAAGGGACTCCAACATTTTAAGAAACAGGAACGAAATTATTGTTTTTTAAGATCGAAAAAGTCTTAAGTCCAGAATGGCTTTTCATTCTGGAATAAAGCATTCTTGATTCAAAATTTTAATCTTAAAATAAGATGTTTTTATTCTTTAATACCAATTACGCATAAAAATCTTGATTTAAGATTGCTTAAACCAATAAATTTTTATTAAGATCGAAAAATATCTTAAGTCAACATTTGTTTAATTTAGATTTTTTCTCTGTGTAGCCTTCCCTCTAGCCTTTGTCTTTCACTTCGCTCATGTTTGCTAGCATTTTTTAAGTGTATCTAACGGAATTGTCTACGTCCGATATTTAATTCATATCTTCTTTAAAACATTTAAATTTTATTTAAATTTACAAATTCATACTTCGTGAAGCAAAATGTATTTAATAATCTAATTTGCCAAACATACAGCAAAAGTCTGTTAACTCAATTTTTAAAAATACCTCTAAGGTTGGGTTTCGTTTTGTATTTTGATCTTGATTTTATTTTTTCCTTTTAGTTAATAATCTTATAGTGTGAAACTGGAAAGTGTGAAAGTTACTAGCAAGCCACTAATTAACATTGATATATTAGATTTTGTAATCCAGTTTTTTACCTGCTTTTCGTTTCAATTTATTTTTTTGTCATTTTGCTAAGACAAATAGAACATGAAACTCGTCTAATTAAGCGCAAGCTACTGACAGATTTTCACTTGCCGTTTGAATAGCTGAAAATCAGCGAAATATTAGTTGATTTATTTTTATGACTAGCCGGCTACCGCTATACGCCTGAGACATGTTGCTAGTTCGAGTCCAAGTCCGACTTTAACTCATAAATATTTACGGCCAACACACAATCGCAAGTCGCTGACAAAACCAAACTAGTTTTCCCAGCTGTAAATGGACACAGTCGAAGACAGACTCAAACTCTGAGTCGGAGTCGAAGTTGGAGTTGGAGTCGAAGTCTGCAACTTGGAGTCAGAATCTGATTGAAGCCTAGGCTCGGACACTTGGATCTCTTCTTAGCGGCCTCCGAGTTAAGACTGTGCTAAAAGTGCAATTAGAATGAGCTGCAATAGTCAGCGCATGAGATAAAGGAGCACGGGGGCGTAGGGCAACAGAGTCGGAGTCTCAGTCGCAGTCTCAGTCGTAGTCACCGTTCGTTCAAGCAGTTGTTGTATGCAGTCACCGTTTGCAGTCCGTCGCACTTTACCGACACTACACAATCTTCTCAGATCAGAGTTTTCCACAGAAACCAGTCGGCGTCCATAGTCCACAGTCGGCAATCTGCAGTCAGCCCAAGCCAGTAATTCTAAGCCGCAAGTTGTTTTCCAAATGCCATGCAAGAATATTTTATACTTGACGAACGTGCAGCAGCAGCAGCAACCAGCAAGTTGTACCAGCAACCTAGCAACTTGCAACTTGCAACTTGCATCTTGCAACCGGTAACCGGCACTGGCGGCAAACAGTAATTCCAATAAAACAGCAACAGCAACAACTACTTTTGACCTAAATTTCAACTTAAATGCATTTTAAATTCATTGAATCGATTCACGAGACGAGAGCGACCTCTGAAGCCGCAATTTTTAATTCAATTTCAAATTGAAACTGACTTCAAACCAATAAAAGAATGAAAAATAAAATGTTATCAAGTATTTCATAGTTATATAAGCACATGCAGTTCTATTCGGTATTGTTCTAGTCAGAGTTCCCGATATAAAAATCTGAAATCTTGGCTTATTCCATTTGTAGACAAATCCAAATCAACTATTACCATATACACCAACAATTTTAAAATTTGTAACTGAGACCTGCATAATAACAATCACAACTTCCAATAACAAACAATAATTTAAACTTTATAAAAAGTATTCTAGTGTAAATATGCACTTTGCCGCTATAATTATTTTCGTACGTAATTTAATTGCCTAAAAAAAAAATAAAAACAAATAAGAAAGCTACGGTCGAGTTGTGCCCGACTGTGAAATGTTGGCTAACCATTCTCAATAAAACCTTTTTGAAAAAATATCCGAAGGTTATATTTGGTATATCGAAATATTTTCAAAATATATCATCATGATATATAACCATAAATATGTACTAAGAATCGCAGCTCTAGCTTCAAAATTATGCTTGATGTTCGACTTATATTTATTTGCTGGGCAGAAGAGGGAAAAACTTGATCACAGCTATATCATCTCGGCAGTTGACGCTGATCAAGAATTTATATACTTTATAGGGTCGGAAGTGACTCCTTCTGTCGTAGCGTGAATACAAATAAACTGATTGATTGGTTTTTTGAAAAATAGAAAGGGTTCTAGCGATATTGTAGAGTTAAGAAACAAAGATTACTGTATGTCATTTTCGGAATGAAACGTTGGTGTTAGGCTAACTTGTTTTAACACACAGATGTTGCTGTTTGCTGGTGATACTATTGCGATTGTAGTTGCAATTGTGACTGCTAACGACGCGGTGTTGATAGTTGTAGCAACGTAGCAGCTTGGCAACGTCTCAGCCAGCGTCGCCATGTTGTCAACCGTTTGTTGACTTATTTATTCTGAGTTGTTGACGCTGCCACTGTTTCTGATGTATTTTCCACAGTCGCTGCCTCTGCCGCAGTCGCAGTCGACGCAGGCACAAATTGAGCAATTCCAGTCAGTAACTCCTACTTCAGTTTGAAAAGTAGCCAACTAGTTTTTTCTCTGCCTAAGAAAACCATTTAATTGAATAACCAACCTGACAGCAGCAACAACAACAACAACAGCAGTAACAGCAGTAGCAGCTGAAACAACAATAAGAACAAAAACTACTATTAAGCAATAACAAATACGGTCACAAGTCTTGCTAGCAGGTTCTTTTTCTAGCTTTAGTAATTTCGCTTTACCAATTTCTGCGTCGTCTTGCACCGTTCTACCTTATGTGTTGTTTGCAACGTTGCACTCCAAGGCAAAAAATTAATTTTTGTACGTCGTAATTGCTTAGTGCCAGCCGATAAGGTGTGTAATAAATATCATCAAAATTGTGAATAATATACATTATATATATCCTAAAAACTATGGTATAAAAATAAGATACACATTCGACTACAACTTCCAGTTATGTATAATTAGATGCATTTATGTTATTTGAATGTCGCATTACTTTGGCGTTTCAACAAGCCAAATGATCATGATCATGATCATCCTTGATATTAAACTGATTTAAAATTATTTATTTGTGAGAATTTTTATGATATTTAACTAACTTGTTGATTCCTAACTATCGCCGTTCATTCTGAATTTCCATTCCTTTCATTCGATAGATTCCTGTTTCTTATCTTTATTACCACAGGGATTTGAGATCAGTTTACGCCCATAAATAAGAGCGAAAGTATGTAGGCTATGGTCACAAAGCGGAAGTTGAGTTGGGTCCCCAAGCACTTTGATGGTTTATGTAATTATGCAGCTGGTTTCATACACCGGCTTCACTCCCTTTTTTATCTTAAGCGACCACTTACCATGAAGTTCAGTTACATTTCGTTTAATGTTTAAATTTCGCTTCGCTCGACCCACTGACATACTAACTGTAAAATTACTTCCAGCTTGAATAGCCTAACAAAAAAAAAGTGTCACTAAGATACCTAAATATGTAAGCGGTAATAAATGTGAATTCAAATTTGGATCACCAGAAAACCAATTAAAAATACGCACTATAAAAATGGGGTTAAATGAACTTTTTGCTTGGAAGGTTTGTTGAAATCGAAATATACATACATATGTATATAACAGCAGTACATTACAATTTGCCTACCTTCGACTATAGTCGAATGTACTAAATATACCAAAAGGTATATCATATACGGTATAAAGTTATACTACTGTTTAAAATATACCATAGAGTACATAATATACCAAATTGTTAGGTGCTCATACTGAAAACCAGTCAACAGGACATATACCGTCTCGGTTGTTCGCTATGATCAAGAATAAATATATATTTTTTTTGGAGTCAAAGATACCTCCTTCTAAATGATATATTTATTTCCTGTACTAAGCACAAATACTCGAACTCCATTATTTTGTATATTTTAAATGGATAGATAAGTAAGTAGTCCCGAGTGCAAAATTTCAAAGATTCCTGTTGTACACAGTAACATAGCAAAAAGGAAGTAATGAACATTCATAGACTTGTCTTTGAGGTGAGTTGTTCCAGTTTTCGGTTCTCGCTTATTGATCAACGGTTTTCCAGTGAATGAAATCTGAAATACTACCCAAACTGATATAGTCATGTTGCGGCCATAAATAGATAAACAACTGTCTGGCTACCGACTTTGGATTCATTCATAAAAATGAAAAGAATTGCGGTAGCTTCAGGTTTGCTGAGATGGAGGCATTAGAGGAAGAGGCCTAGCTTTCAATTCAGTCGCGCCACACTCAATTTTGTAATTACAACAATACCGCTAGCCGAGGCCCGGCATCGTATCTCAACGGCCCAAGTTGGCTCACAGCGAGCATAAGGCGGTTAAAGCGAACGACGAACAAACAAATGAACGAATAAGCAAACCATTTCGGGCTGTTCTTCAAATAAAGACATTTGTGCCACTTTTCCAGCGGTCAGTTGACCCGTTTGGAACGCACTCTCTTCATGAAGCACAAACTACTTACATATATGTTAGTACTATACTTGCGTACATAACACTATCATAGCCCCCACCTAATTGTGTGTACTTTTTATCTACTTTCAGGTAAGAGCACCTTTTAAATCCAAGCGTAAAACGCGATAATGCCATTCATTCGCCTTATCTATGTCGGTCAAGACGAAACATTTGGAATCTACTAGTTTGTTGAAGACCCATAAATACAAGTTAACTATTATGTAATGAGGGTATGCAAGAAAATAGATTCAATAAGTTTCAAATGCATTAATTTCAGGTAGTTTACCTCATGCTTCTATTCCCCAAACTAACTAACTACGGAATATATATTAGCTGTGGTTATGAACTCTCTCCAAAAAGCTCCTTTTTTTTTGCATGCAGAGATCATGAATCGATGACGATGACGATGACGACGTCCCATCAAGTTCACTTTCACTTAGTGTCAATAAAGTAGTTGTTGCTGCTGCTGCTGCAGCTGCAGCTGAATCTGAAGCCGACGCTGATGCTGATGATGATAATCATTGATCTTCATCAGCAAGCAGTATTTCGTTTTGCTCTGGCGACCTCGCCTCTTACTTCCACCGGGAATGTCGTCTTCCCCCCAATCAGTTACTGTGAAATTTATGCGGGAAACTTGACTTTGTCCGTCTATTGAAGGTTCGTTGCCATTTTTCGCTTTTCTTTCTTCACATTTTATATTGAAAACGAAAGTTTGAGTTGCTTTGCTGATATCTCGAACTGTCCTGCGAATTTCCTAACTATCGCAATTCTTTCAGCTTTCATGCTCTGAATTGCCAAAAAAGTATTTTGTTATAGTAAAAGAAAGAGTAAAAAGAAACTGTCAATACAATAAGGAATTCATTCATAATTTTGTTGAATAAGCCAATTCTTTTATGCACATATATAAAAACATTCATATATAGACAATATGTATAAACGTCAATATAATTTTTATCGAAATATTTGAAATTAACTTTTATTTTTCGACTTTTATAATAAAAATCGATATTACATTTTATTTTTGAGGTTTCAAAAAATAATACTCAAAAGCAAAATATAAGTGAAATGTAATAATTATAATTGTTAATATTTAAAATAAATGTATACACACACACACACAGTTACATTGACCATATGTGCATATAGAATAGGGCATCTTCTGGTCGAGCATTCACATCGTGAGCGTTCCGCATATTTGGTTCGGCTTATGAAATTTGTGGTCTTTCCTTGAGCAATGCAGCCGCCTTGTTAAGTTACTAAATTGGAAACGAGCTGTTGACCTTTTTAGATGAACCTACCAGTTTTCCCGTTTTCCAAAACCAAAATGTAAAGAAAAAAGCTGCACTCATCAGACTTTCGGATAAGGTCGCCCGAAGCGTTGACATTTAATGATGGATTTGACACACAAGGGCACGACAACGATTTTGTTGTTATTTATGAAGTCCGATTGTATGATCTGTTGTTGTCTCCTGACTGTTGACTGCTTTTCGACTTGGACAGATGATTAATTTGAGTTGTTTGAGCATTTATCCGGGTGGTCCTTTTACAGAAAAAAACGTTGTGCAATCGCCGTAAATAATGATGGAAGCTGTCGTTATCATTGTTGTTGACTTTCTTCAATTTGACCAGTTGCATCGATTAATATGAAAGCTATAATTATGGATGTCTATACGACATACTGTAGATACAACTGGACATGAATAATGTGCATTTTAAAAGTGTAACGTGTGACGACAGTTTAACTCACCTGACGGAATGAAAGAAGAAAACGAAAAAAACAGTTAGTCTGGTCACACTTTGCGATTACAAAACTTTCCTTTTCGTTTGGCATACTACTCGTACAAGTATTCACTTTCATTTTATACACTGCAGTCAGTGTTCAAAGTATTTTATGTATTTTTAAATGCAGTTTTAAATGAATTGTAATATGACATGGACTCGCCTTGCTTGGCAACGTATTCGTAGTCGTCGATGCCTTACTAGTTGATGTAGTTGTTGTCGATGTCGCTGTTTTTGTTGTTGTTTTTGTTGTTGTCGCTAGCAGGCACGAACTGTGATGCCTATCTACTGCAGCAGCTGGAGAGTGCCATTCCAAAGACAAGTTGCAAGCTCATGTGCGGCGACATACGAATACGAATACGAGTATGGCGCCCAAATTCAGATAAACAATTCGAAACTAAACAGCAATAGCAATAGCAACAACAACAAAACAACAACAATCCGCCAGCATCTAGTCAAACAGTCGAAGTCGAAATAGTTAATGTTAGACTCAGACTTAATGTTGTTGGTTGGTGTTGGGGAGAGGTGATTTTTACTTTTACTTAGTAAAAGCTCATGTGCACGATTTTCCACCAGCCAAAACGTCGATTTCAAGTGCCGACTTCGACTTTCAAATGGCATAATTGAAGAGACAACAAACTCAGCAACAATTGTACAATAGCTTAACGCATAAAGTAAAAATGCGAGATACATAGATAGAGTTATAGATCGACAAAAAGAGTGTGTGAGAGAGCAAAATATGTTAGAGAAACACAGTGAGAGCGAGAGCGAGAACGATAGAGAAAGAGAGACATTGCGGTAGAGATGATGAAGTTACCTACTAAATGTGTACGAGTATGTACTTTCCATATATGTACATACATATGTATATCTATCTACAAGCATCTATCGTATTGTAGCTATGTGGTTACATACTACCATCCATATAAATGATTGCCTCGGGCTCGCTTTTGGGGCTGCACTGAGATCTCTTCGCATCCCATCGAAAGTGAAATGTTGCTCAGCTGTATTTTTTGATTTTCTGTTTTTGTACATCTTTTGTTTACCATTGTTATTATTATCATTGTCTTACTCCAACTCTCTACAGTTTTCATATGGAAAATCAATTTCAAACATCTTTTCTCTTGTAATATCTGACGAGATAACAAACGCACTTTACATCCCTCCCTCTTTGCTATTCTCCACCCATGTAATTGAGAGTGTATTCGTGTATGTAGCCTGTGATGACTTTTAATATTCGCAACCTAAAGGGTAGAAGGGTATTATAACTTTGTGCCGGCAGGAAATGTATGTAACAGGTAGATGGAGGCATCTCCGACCCTATAAAGTATATTCTTGATCAGCATCAATAGCCGAGACGATCTAGCCATGACCGTCTGTCTGTCTGTCTGTCCGTCAGCCCGTAGGAACACCTATATCTCAGAGACTGTAAGGGATAGAGCTATTTTTGCCACGCCCCTTCCGCCCCCGCAAATCAACAAAAAGCGTAATTTTAAAGCTAGAGTCAAATTTTGGTATATACAATAATAACTATACTAGTTATGATTCATGAAAATTTGGTTGCGATCAGATAAAATTGGTGGAAGTTATAAAGAAATACTTTTGTATTTGCAAAAACGCCTACTTATGTTATTAGGGGTGTTAGTTGCTTTGACCGAAAATCGGGTATATTGTACTGTCTATGGTATATTTTAAATGTGGTACTATATCGATATAGCAAATACACAATTTGGTATAATTGTAGTACTTTTGTAGTATTTTCGGTATATTTTGAAAATAATACCGGAATATTTTGCTTTTAGTCAAAATGAGTAGCGGGTATCTCACAGTCGAGCACACTCGACTGTAGCTTTCTTACTTGTTTTTTTCGACATCGAATAACAAGCGTAACTTTACTACAGTATTTACAAAAATTGTAACCAACTATGCCAACTTAGTTGCTACGGCTGACAATTTAGTATATTTCACACTCTAAGGTATATTTTGAACGCAATATTTTGCTTTTATTAAAAATGAGTAGCGGATATCTCACAGTCAAGCTTGTCACTTGACTGTAGCTTTCTTACTTTTTTTATTTCTCATATAAGATTCAAATAAAAATAATCTCCACAACACTTAATGCCTAACGAAAGTTCCGACAAACTCTAAATTTGTAATACATTTTAAATTACTCTTGCCCTTTGAGAGTGTTCTTATCACTAAATTCAAATGTACTTATGTTTTGGTTAGATGTAAAATATAAATAAAAGTGAAAATATTCTTAGTTTCATAATTTGTATAAGTGCGGATGGTTAGATGATAATGAGACCACAACCAAAAACAGGGCGTTGACTTGATTCATTCAATGCGTAAAAGAAACAGCACTTGAAGTATCAACAAAAAGTAATCAACAGCTTTATCTATATCTTCGTATCGAATCCCGATCACAAACGAACCAAAATAGATGTTGTGATCTAAAAACTGCACATTTTTTTGTTTTTAATGAAGCTTGAACTGTTGCGCACCGCGGGGCGACGACCACAACGACCGCGGTCTCAGTCACAGCCGTCGATGACGACGGCGACGGCGACGGCGGCGGCAGCAGCGACGACATTCGCTTTCATTTCGCGCTGCAGTCGCTTCAGATGGTCACTCACATTTCTGACTATGCCATGATGTCGTGCAGTGCCTTGCTGTGCTGTGCTGTGCTGTGCTGTGCCATTGCCTTACTACTTCATTCCACACCTCGCGCAGTTTAGTTTCTCCCCACTCCATTCGCTTGCTCTCTGTCTCTCTCTCTATCTCTCTACTCTGTTTCGGCTCGCATGCACTTGCTCATCGGTTCATTTCGTTCGATGCACTTGATGTTCGTCTCGGGCTGCGACTGCGACGGCGAATGCGACTCTGACTCCGATCCACAGTTCCACGGTGTAGCTTAACATGGCGTTCCACATTCGCTTTCGATTTCTTTTATGCTTTCGATTTTAATACCCTTGAAAATCCAAAAAGGTATGCGCGTTGTTTATGTTAACCAACTAAAGTTCGCCATAGCTATGCGATAGTAGTCAATCATCATCTTAGGCAGATGAGCAATTTATAATTTATAAAAATACTTACTTTATACTAACGTTTTTGTATGAAACGATAATTAGTGTACACCTCTTGGGCGTTATGGTCACTGACCCTGAATGCTAACCTGTTGGATGTCAGCTTATCAGTAAGTTCACAGTGCAGCTCGTTTTTGCTTTTCTGTATGAGATTTGTCAAACACAGACAGACACTTTCTACATATCGCAGTGGGGAAGCTTAATAGGCGTGCGAAACTTATTAATCATATCACATCGTAAGCAGACATCGCGACGTTTCCAATTTCATGTGTGGTATTTATGAATGATCCAAGATTAGCCTCCATTCGCTTTAATCGCGACTAATAACCGAGAGTGGCCCTTGATCAACATCAACTTGCCTCGCCGCACCGAGTTTTTGGTTGGGTCTTTTGCCTCTGTCCGACAACGCATCGGGCGACCACTTTCATTTTTTATTTCACGTCAAGTCATGGTCAGCCTTTCGACCGGAGATGATGATCAGAGAGTCACAGTCGTAGTCGTCGCAGTCTCCACCTCTGTCTCTGTCTCAGTCACAGCTACAATGCGCCGCTCCGTCGTCATTGATCGTTGGAAAGTTGTTCTCACATTAATTACGAATATAAAGGCTGGTTTTTCTTTCGTTTCTGAAATATTTTCGATTTGTTCGACCCGATCTCTAGTTTGCCTCTGCGACCACACGTGCACTGGCACAGCAATCATCGATCCTCAACTGGAATTCACTATGGTATTTTTTGTTTAAAGAAATTTCATTCATGAAACATTTGATCGGAGTTGGTGTTTTTCTTGTTTTGAAACCGAGTATCCGCTCTACTTGCTGTTGATCGGATGATATTACATATTTTGTACTTTTCTCAAATAACTATATTACACAAAAACGATTTCTGAATAAACATTGTTAATTTTACGTTATAGAAATTATTAATTTTTTTTACGATAATTACTGTTGTATAAGTAGAATAAACATGTAACCAAAACTGTTGGTTTTTTATATAAGGTATATATATTCTTGATCAGCGACAACAGTCTAGACGATATAGTTTCAACTTTAAGATCTCAGAGACAATAAAAGATAGAGGTGTACGTTTCCACAGCACTTCTTATTTTAGTACGCAGATCAAGTTTGTTTAAATATAAAAATCTAATAATTATCAGATATCTCAGATAAAAAGAGTAGAAGTTATTTTACAATTATTTTTGTATGGCAAAAAAACATGAATTGGAAGTGGGTCTTAATTGATTTAGCCGACAATCTGGTATTTTTTAAACTCTATGATATACACCAAATATAGAGTACGGTATATTTTAGTATTTCAAGGTATATTAATAGAATCTGGTTTTATTTCAAAGGGGTAGCGGGTATTTCACAGTCGAGAATATTCCTCTATAGTTTTCTTACTTGTTGATGTTGTTTTAATATTGGTGCTGGTGGCTTTACTGTGAATCGATTTGGCTACTGCCTTGGCGGCTTGTTAAGCCACGGTTCGAAAACTAAACAGCATTGAAAATACAAAAACACATTTGTGTAAATAAAGAAGCAAAAAAGCCGACGACAAAACCAGCCTGAAATTGAGTTAAAAGCCCAAGTATCTCATAGCGACAATAACAACAACGACAACAACAACAACAACAATAACCACAGCAACAACATCAACAATGCAAACAACTTTCCACCAGCTGTGGCGAGTTTAGAGATGGATTTGATTTGGACTTGGACACACGTCCACGTGTGCGTGCGTCTCTCTCGATATGTCTGAGCAGTCTCATAAGTCTTTATACATAAGTATACACTTAGTTCGTGTGTATGTATCTATTTCGTTGTATTTGTTATATGTGCTATGCGCTATGCTTTGTGTGCGCCACAAATTGTTTATTTGTCAATCGGTGTATTAGTCGCGGTCTCAGCAGAAAAAGTGAAATTTTATTCGAGCAATAGCTCGGCTTATGGACAACGCTCTTAGTAACATAAAGATGAAGATGGAGCCCAAACTGAAGCTGTATCTCAAGCTGAAGCTACTGCTCTGATAGTGGCTTGGCTAAGCTTCGAGAAAAACGTGACTTTTGATTTGACATTTTGCAGTCATAAGACGACAGCGATGGGTTGGCTGGCTCGTTATCAAATTAAATCGAAAACAAGTTGATGGCAATTGAAATTCATTTCGAGGCTCGCCACTTGAATGTCATCTCAGCATAGAGTTAACTAAATGTCATGCATTATCATCATCAGCTAATATTGCAGCTTTCAAAGTCTTCCACTCAGCCCTCTTCCCTCATCACTCTCGTTATTTACAATAACTATATGTATTCTATTACTAATCGAATGCATTCTACATTGCATTTGCACGCTTACAAAACAGTCTTTAAAGACTCTGGCACTACTCGTAAGTATGAACTGAAAAAGGAATTATGAACTTATCACTGATACTTCATCCACATATGCTATAACAATTATATTTTGCATGGCAGAATGTGTCATATGTGTGCATGTGTCGAAGTTAAATTAAAAGAAATGCCGCAGTATAATTTACGCATTAATGTACATCAAAAAACTTAATTACCCACACTTTAATTCAACATTTTATAAAATATACACTATTTGTGAAGGCTTGTGCATTGATAATTCTAAAAATAGACATTTGTAAATTAATCTTTTTATTACTGTGACATATTTTTCGGTTAAAAATGATAATTCATGTATTTTTATTGTATTGCAAATGAAAGAATAAGTGTAGACAATAAAATACAATTACCTACATACATTTTTTGTATTTTGAAAAATTATATAAACATTATCTTTATTATCATTTTTATATCCGCTACCCATAGCCTGGAAGAGTATAATAATCTTTGTAACATATAGATATATATATGTATATATATACATATATTTTTGATCAGCCGAGAGTCATTTTGGAGATAGAGTTGCGATTGCAATTATAACTACAGTTTTATGATGCAGATACAAATTGTAAAAGTTACTTTAGAAATACTCTTGTATGGAAAAAAATGACTACGAGTCTTGTATTGGCTGACAATTTGGTACTCTTTGGTTTGAATCAATATATCAAATATAGTTTTCGGCATATTTCAGTACTTTTGTGGTATATTCATTTCGTATATCATAAGAATAAGGCACACGGCTTCTCCTTTTATTACTTACTTATTTTAAATAGTAATATACATTTTTTATTAATATACACATAACCAGGGGTACATCAAAATGCATAGTTGTTTAAGAGCAGCTTTAATTTACTTCATTATTCTTGGCAGTTTAGTGTGCTGTTGCTTGTTTTGTTTTTGCTTCATACATACATATATATATACATATATAGTCTTTAGACACTTTAAGACATGTTCATATGATTAAACTTAATGACACACTTGGTAAAATAAATTGAATTTGCATCATATACATTCCAGTTCCAAATGTGAGAATTGTAGATCATGATAATACTCGTATTTAAAAGGAGTATAAAGGAAATTGTAGTTGCCCCACGTTTGCCACCAATTAGGCATCTTGTATCGCCAACTCTATTTCAATTAATGTGAAAAACGTGCTTAGTGTTGGAGTTGTAAAAATCAATTATGAAGTTAACTGTAGCCATGTAAATTTCCCTTTGGCCAAAAATACAGGTTAACACAGTAGCAAAGTTTTTTTTTTTTTCATTCTATTTAAATACAAAACGTGCGAATAAACATAAAAATTACAATAAATAACACGCTAGCAAAAATTCACAAGAAAAAACATTATGGCAAGAAAAACGATAAATGAAATTACCCCCAGTAATTTTAGTTAAAGAGCTGTCAAATTCTTCTAGCTGGCGCTGAAATTACCTTTATCTATTCTACAATATCCCCATTTGATATAATGCTATTAGCTTTAAATGTTGGCATTAATTGAAATTCCAAGAATTTTAACCACACTAAGACAATTGTCTTTTTTATGGTTTCCCAAATTTATAATGTTGAGGAAGGCAATTAAATACATATTTATTTATAAACTTGCATATTAAAATCTATTCATACCCTGCAACTTTAATGTAGAAAGGTAATACAACAATAAACTCCGACCTCTGCCGTACATAGCTATGCTTCTGCTTACCTTCTGGATCTTACAAAATTTAGAAACTAGAGACAGCAAGGTTTTCTGAAATCGAAAACAGAAAGCTTTCCAAAGTTAAACTTTGAATCATTTAAGATCGTTAAGTTCACTTTCTACATAGAATGTAGCATCACTTATCTAATTAAATCTGAAATTCAGATCAGATAGACTGAGGATATAAGGTTTAATAGCCAACCATTCCGAGTTGACTGGTATGACAAACTATCAGTGTCAAAATCCACTTTAAGGCGGCCAATTGTGTTTTATTGTCTTTTCGACCAAGTGGTGCCAACGCAGACATACTCATTTTCCCTTCTGTTGCCCCTCGCCTTGCTTCGCCTAGACACTTAAGTAAAGGCGGCTAGTTATTAAACATTTAATCTATTTGTCAAGAATTCGAGTACTTTGAAATCGTGGGTAATTTATGGGACTTGCCAGCGCCCAAAAATAACAAGTAAAAACTCGTAGATAGTTAAATAAGTACACGTCATTCCATTAGTCATACTTGAGGTTATCGTGCTTGTACATAAAATTCATATGTGATATTGTTTAATTCTTAATAAAGTTGATGATTTTTTTTATTAAATGTGTCCACGAATGAAATATTTAATTAAAAATCATATGACTCTATATAAATATTAATCGTCAGGAGCATGTTTATTTTTATATGTTATATTTTAAGGCAAACATTGTTACTCATATTTTGTTAGAAAACAAATTCAGAGTCTCACTTTATTTTATTTTAATATGTTAAAGTAATTTATCAACCTTTCTTTGCAGGCATCGCGAAAAGTCTCCAAATGTGGATATTTGTTTGTCGCACCAGATTGGGATTTCAGCAATCCGTTGTACAGAACAAAGGTGAGTTTGATGTTGTTCCTAATCAGTGTGTCATTACTTAGAAATAGATATATAGGATGCAAATCTAGGATATAAACATAGAAGATGTAGTTGCTCACTTTTATAAACTCCAGTAGATTAACGTACAAGTAAATTGCAAAAAACATATTGCAAAACTCAACGAATTAACCGCACTACGCTGCAAAATTTGAAAGCTTAGCTTTTAGATTTTGGTTTATTTGTATAAAGAAAGTGTCAGTTCGTTGCAGTGGCATTGACAATATGGCATGATGTGGTATGGTGTCGAAAAACCATGACACTGACATCCCTGGCATGGCATCCCAGGCCGCAACCCGCTTTGGGCTATCCGGTATTCGATGCTCAATACTGCGAAGACTCGTCTAGACCAGGCAACGCCTTTCCACCCCTCGCTCTATCTCACTTACTCACTGACTCTCTCTTCCCGATGTGTATCTCGACCAATTAGCGAATGACGTCGCGGCGTTGCAACAGGCTGCAGGCTGAAGGCAACAGCAACCAAGGCACCATTTAAGCCGCCAGCATTTGCGACAAAACTCGTATGCAAATGCCTCTTTAAAGAGGAGGGAGACTGAGGGAAAATTTGTATTGAAATGGCCAAGTGCTCAACTGAAGTTTGAGCAACGTCAACATCAACGCTCACATCGACATCAACATCCACATCAACGTCTCTGATAATAATAAAATTGTGCATATGCGAAATGCGCATTTCTTAGTTAACAGCATAAATTGTTGTATGTTTTTCATGGTTAGACAGGTATTTAATTAACATTTTCTTCATGGGGTAGACTTAACATAGCATTGTGACCGGATATGCGAGGCACACTCTCTCTCACTATCTTTTTCTTTTCTTTTTTAACCCAAGTCCCTGTTTTTATACCCGCTACCCATAATTATCCGAACATAGTAAGTGTAATCGATGTGCATATAGAGAATGTATGTAACAGGTAGAAGGAGGCATCTCCGATAAATTATATATCCTTGTTGATCAGCGTCAACAGCCGAGACCATCTAGAATGTCCGTAGTGTGTCTGTCCGTCTGTGTGTCTGTCCGTCTGTGTTCTCTGTCCGTCTGTCCGTCCGTCCTATGAAACACTGGATCTCAGAGACTATAAGAGATAGAGCTATATTTTTTTTCTGACAGCATTTGTTATGTTTGCACGCAGATCAAGTTTGTTTCAAATTTTGCCACTGCCCGCTTATTAAGAAAAAATCAAAGAGCGTGATTTAAAGCTATGGTTGTGAATATATAATATAAACTATAGTAGTTATGATTCCTGAAAATTTGGTTGCGATCAGATAAAAATTGTCTATTAAAGAAATACTTTTTGTATGGCAAAACGCCTACTTACTAGGGTCTTAGTTGCTTTGGCCGACAATCTGGTATATATTTGTGCCGCCTATGGTATATTTTGAATGCGGCACTATATAATATACCCAATATACTATCAGATATATTTTTAGTAAGCCTTGCAGTATAATTCTATATATAAGCAGTGCACCGCAACTAACATATTGGCTTTAAACTAATTGGGTAGAAGCTAGAGTCGATTCGAGTAACTAGTTGAGCTTTCTTAATGATTTCGAACTGACAGTCATGAAGATTTAGAATATATTTTCAGTATTCGTCATCTCTAAAACAGAGAATGAGTGCGGGAATAGGTGTTTCGACACTCTATCGCAGCAAATCTTGCTAAATTGTTCACTTATTTTAATAAATTTGTCCGCCTTAAAGAGACTAGAGAACTTTAATATGACGTTAATATCATCAGAGCGATTAGGAGTAAGACAAACCAAGATTCTGTATCAGCGGTGCACCGCAACTATTCATATTAATGCAACTGCGTTTTGGCCTTTTTGCGCTTTAGAGATTCAATCAAGAGTCCATACTTTTAAGCCCAAAATCCAAAAGTCAAGAAACTATCCGAGAGTTTTTAAAGCCCGCGATACATCTCTGAAGCTCGTCCGCGTTTGCCTAATAATATATATGCAATAAAATAAAATTAAAATTGGCACTCTAGGGTTAAATTGTAACTATTATGATCCGTACTTACAAAGAGCACAAAACACAAGCACAGAGAGTATGTGCGGGTCGAGCGAGACGCAAGATAGACAAAAACCACCAACAATGCAAAGAGAGGGAGAGCTAACCAGCGTCGAGAGCGCGAGATAGTAGAAGAAACAGAGAGCGCGAAAGTGAACAAAACAAAACTCTGCGACGTCGACACATTAATACATGATTAGAATTTGTTTTTAATGGACTATTTTATTTAAAATAAAACATTTTTATTGCAAAATTAAAACTAGTTATCAATTTTTGTACACACAGTGAAGTTTAGTGACTTCGAGTATACTACATTTTAGAAAGTATTCCAGCACAACTGTGCTTTAAGCCTGTGCCTTAAATAGTTTATTAGCAGGTGGTCTCTCTGACTGAGATCTAATATATCGCAAACCCTTTAAGTCATCAGTACATTATTTTTCGCAAGTCAAATTACTATATGCGCATTATCTTTGAAAGCATTAGAGTGTGGAGTTATCTACATTTTCTTTAATATTTGAAGGCCTTCACCCAAAATGATTTCAGATATCTACTGTGTGTCGGGATTGTGCAGGTTTTATTTCAACGCAATTCTAAAAGCAAAAAATGCAACACTGTTATAGATGTTCGTTAAAGATTACTAGTTTAAATACGTTTTAGTTTTTGATATATCCATCCTTGATAGTGAAAAAAGTGCCTTTTCAGCAACGGTGTATTGAAACCAAAAGCGGATCTTTTTAATGAAATATTACACGCATACTTTGTGGAAATGCAGTCAAAAAATTGAATTCTGCAATTCACTTAGTATATTGTGCACACTGAAAAAATCTTTGTCAAAAGATTATTGCATGTTATGAGGACTATTTAATGGCTATGAAATTAAAAACTCAAAACGAATAGAAAGTCAGTGGGCCACAGTCCCGATACTTTTTTCCTCAGTACAACTTCGTACTATTTTTTGGAATATTAATACCGCTTTATGATTGCTTTTATTGAAAATGTGTAGCGGATATCTCACACTCGAACACACTCTCCAGTAGTTTTCTGTATTGTTCAATTGTCCAACGAATATTGTTAAATGTTATGTATATATAGAGGCCGTAAATCTGGAACTTCCATCATAAGCAATAAGATAAATTAAAATCTGAACTGCACTGGTGCAATTTTGTTAAGATAATTTAGCATACACATATAACGTAATAAAGCTTACAATTATGAATGCAGTGAATTCAGGGGACATGCAACGGCCCTTCACAGCACTATTTCACTCTGTGTCCCCGATCCCGCTCCCTTTTCAATTCCCGTCGTCGCCCCTTTACCAACCTTCCACGACTAGCAGTAACAGGTTACCACTCTGTACCATTCTTTTTCCCCCGTGAAGAGCATTTTTTAACGCGCTAGGAAACGGCAATAAACGTACTGCTCAGAATTATGTAGATTTTTATCGACGAGTCAGCTTTTCTGCATACAAAGTGCACAATTTTCATTCGAAAGAAAACCTGCCGAGCAGGGGGGCCCCAACGACAGAGAGAGAGCGGGGTAGAGAGGGAGAAACGCACATAACCGGAGACACAACACGTGGGCCAAGTTAAGCGCTGGTTGAGCAGCAACCGATAAGCCAACATGTAGATGAGATCGGTTGTAGCTCTGAGAGGAAAGAAGTAGGGGTCCTCTGTGGTGCGGCGTTGTTTGGTTCGGTCTTTGCTTTGAAGGATAACCGAAGCGAAGAGCTGTTAAAAATAAGTTCAACGTACCTGACCGTCAAAACGGAAGTATTTGCCACGCCAGTGCCAGTGTAGAGTAAAGTGAAGTGTCCAGATTCCAGATTTCTGATCTGAGTAATGCAGTTGATGATCATCACAATCATCTATGTAAGGCAACTATCCACAAATGTTGTTGATTGACAAGTCCAAGTCCCGAGGTCTTTGTCAGTTCGCTGCAACATAGCGTGGTCCGGTCATCGATCCGTGTCTGGCTTATTAATTAAACCAGGAAGTGTTTGCCCGAGACTTCATAGGCTGTCTTCGAGACACCAGCTAGGCTTGCAGCCATGCCAAGAACTTGAAATATTTATTAAAAATTATGCACGCATTAGTGGAACGTCTCCGTCTCCGTCCTCTTCCTGGTCCCCTCCATCTCCGTTTCCCTCTCTTCTAATCTGTCCTACTCACTCGTCGGTTGTGGGGAATGTCTTACCATTATTAAGGAAATGGTTTTGCGCTATGAAAATTACACAAAATGTTGCGTATTATACTGTTGTTGTTATTGTTGTTGTAGCTGCTTTTTGGAATTTGAGGCGTTTCAGTTTATAGTCTTCTTGATGGCAGCATTTACTATAAAAACGTTTATGATTTTTGAGTGGGGCCATTTTGGTTTCTTTTTATGATACGCCCACAATGCGTAGTAGTAATTTCCTGTTAAGTGATTGGAAAAACTAATTACAATTCTCCAAAGAGAGAATAAGAAATGGGAAATAAATTGAACAGTCCGTTACATTTGCAATTGGTTTTTACATCTGAAACACGTTTTAGATATCGGAAAAACGTAACCAAATTCATTAGACACAGTCAACAATTTGACATGTAATGCCTATGAGATTGAAAAACAGAGAGAGAGAGAGAGAGAGAGAGAGAGAGTAGTGCCACCTGCAATTATTTCACGTGTAGCCAGACCTCAGACCACAAGCATGTGGGTGTAACAAGTGTAACGAAACGAATCGAATCTAATGCAATCTAATTGAATCAAATCTCAATGAAATGAAATGACAAATAACCTACGTACATTGGTGGAACTTAGGAAATTAAATTAATGCATGTTTAATGATTATTTTATATAGAGAGAATGTTTTATCTTTTAATATTTATATTATATTAAATAACAGTCGGTTGTGCTCGACAGTGAAATACCCACCTCCTATTTTCTATTACAACAACAAAAACTGGTAAAGTGGTTTTTATTATAGTTAAAATATATCAATGCAACTTAAAAATACTGAAATATAATCATTTGTTATAAAGATATAATTTAGATATAGTTTGTTATAAAGATTATAGTTTAGGTTCTTAGAACCTAAGATAGAAAATATACCACATTGTCAACCAAAGCAAGCCCTGACAGCTCCAGTCGGGTTTTGATTTGATCGTAGCCAAGTTTTATAGTTAATAAAGTCTGTACTTGTTAGTATGAGTACCAAATATCGAGACCTTAACTTTAAATATGCTTGCTATTCATTTTTATTCAATTTGAGAGGGCGAAGTTGGGCATGGTAATACTCAAAAAAGAAAATTAATTTGTAATGTAAAACAAAAATTGTAGATTTATCTTTTAAAGTTCCTGCGACATATTAATTCAAAAGGTCAGTCTACCGTCCAATCTATATCGACACTGCTTTACGGGGTTGTATATGCTTTCCTTTTCCTGTTACATACATTTCGTGTTTTCACAAAATCGCTTTGAGATATTTTGTACTGTATAATTTATTTAAAATGTAATAATATAAATGTAGTAGTACATACATATATACCAAATATAGGCTTTGGTATATTTTAAATATTTTTCAGTATATATATATACCGCATTATATTGACAGTCGAGCACACTCGAGATAATTTGAATTTTTTTATCTTATGTGAACATAAGTTAATTATTCAAATATCCACTAAGTATATAGAAATATGTACTGATATATGTATGTATGTACCGGTGGACCTTTTTCTTAAAATGATCGTATGTACGTACATATGTAAATAATTGTTTTCAAACAGTTGTTAATCTGCTCGTCATTCTATCAAGCAGCAAGTGGGTTAAAGATATGCAGCAAATTTGCATATAGAAGCTTGAACAGCATGAGGCAGAGGGCTTGACGGATTGACTGTCTGTCTATCTGTGCGTCTATATCTCTTTCTATACCGCTCCTCTAATAAATTACAATTAGCTTAACATGCTAATAGATCTTGGCGTGTTAAACTCTTTACCATAAACAGCAATAGCGGCTACTACTTGGACGGAGCATACTGACCTTGGTTAGAAAATGAATTTCATTTCAATATGCAAGTAATGAACACACAAGCACAATTCCTACAACTCCCCTTCAGTCATTTCCTATTATCAAGTTACATTTATAAATTTAAATGCAAAACTGTAGATCTATTTGGAAGTACGTGAAGCAGCCAACTTCAAATTAGCTCCTACCCATTCATACACTTGCAATTGCCATATTATGATTAAAATGTATTTGTAACTGTTAACAGAGTAGGCGTCACTTGGGATGTGTGTTAATTAATTGCTTTTGGGTGCCTAACGGGAAGCGGCAGACAGACAACGCGAACGCGAACGTCAACGCCAACGCATTGCATGACTAGCAACTAATGCTAAAAGATGAGGAAAGATGAAGAAAAACTATTCGCCAGCCTTTGAGGCCATCACTCAGTTCATATGTGGCAAAACATAACTGCAACAACTGACGTAAAAATGACACCTCCATATGGTTCATAGTCATATTTAAAGATGGCAACTCTCTGCGTCCAGCTTTCAACGTGATAGCGCATCAGTTTGTCGAGTTTTTTCCCTCTCGTTTTTAAAATTACATAAACGGAAGGCATAGACATATGTACGTACGACTCATATACGTAAATGTATAGGTGTATATGTCTGTACGTCTAACGGGGATGACGTTGATCCACGTATTCGGTTTCCACGCCGTCATTGTCATTGGGCAACGGCGCACGGCGGCTTTACAAAGTCTCGCATGGTTAGGGGGAAGTGCATAGTAGGTAACTTGGAAGGTAACTGAGCTCGTGTGGTTACATTGACAAACTGTCAAAGACAGGGACAGAGACTGTAAGAGAGATAGATAGAGGGAAAAGAGATTGAGGCGTAATAGAAAAGAAGGTTACATACAAAGCTAACATCCAACTGTTATGTGCACAATTTGCCATTAATCTGAGAATAAAAGAGATTGGAGCAATGAGTGAATTTTTTATGAATAATGCAAGTACAGTTAGTCCATTCCAGCAATATAAAATAATAAATAAAATAAATAATAATAATAAATAATAATAATAATAATAATAATAATAATAATAATATAATAATAATAATAATAATAATAATAATAATAATAATAATAATAATAATAATAATAATAATAATAATAATAATAATAATAATAATAATAATAATAATAATAATAATAATAATAATAATAATAATAATAATAATAATAATAATAATAATAAATAAATAATAATAATAATAATAATAATAATAATAATAATAATAATAATAATAATAATAATAATAATAATAATAATCATCATAATTATAATCAAATTCATAATATTAATAGATTTCTTTGGTTTTAAACATACGATGTGTGCTGGCAAGTGCTGTCACTAAAAGATTTTTAATGTCAGTAGCCTTCTAACTTAATTTTGTACTTTGGCTCTTAGATGAATACAGCGTATGAAAATGTGTCATTAAGAATGGTAAGGATGCATATTCAATTGCGAAATGGGTTTGTTGTTAGTGCCAATCTTTGACAAATGCAAATACACTACGCCTACTTGAAGTGTCAGCCATTTCGCTTCTAGGCGTGGCAGTCACTTGCATTACAGCGAAGTGATGTTGCAACCGACTGCATTTGGCATACAAAGCGTTTTTAATAAACTCGCTATCAGAGACCCATAAAAAGTGAGCGATTTCCGCTGCGAGCTATTTGGCACGTTTAACAAAACGAATGAACGAAAATGATTGACGACTGGGTGACTGTGTGACGGGGCAACTGGGCGACTGGGCGACCATCGGGGTATTAAAATGAGACCCCCTACCTGTGGCTATATAGCACTGTTTTGTTGTAATAGGCACGCAAATTACTGAAAGAGAAAAAAAACACCACTGACAAGTTAATAGTCCAGAGGAAGCTGTTGTGACAGCTGCTCTCCAGCCGCCAATCAACCGAACGAATATCAATATGCTTGAACGCAAGCTCGTGCGAGTTCACTTTTCAAATCTAGACCGCTCAGCTCCGCTAATGACATAATCGATAATCGACTTTCCGCTTGGCAATTCAGTTGACCAACACACAAGAGTATTAGGTCTTCGTGTAAACAAATGTTGAGCTTGGTTGCACTCGGTGCCATGGAAGTTGTAGAAATAAACCAGCTTTATCGACACCATATTTGTAAATTTTTATTCAATGCACTAGCATGTTTAAGAAAAATAAATAGTTGGGTACTTAGCCACGTTCTCATTTTTCGATCTATGTACAAATTGCTTGGCAGAGAACAAATAACATTTTGAAATACAACTTTTAAATGTGAAAAATGGGATATAATATTTCAAAGAGTTCAAGGAATTATTGATCTAGACTTGGCAATTTTAAAAACACATACATATATACTGCTTAGTTAATAATATACAACGATGGTAATATGCATCAAACCATCGAGGAAAGTTGACTTGTTAACTATAAACTCCAATTGAAGTAAACGGTTTTAAGTATTCTATTGTAAATGACAATAAAACCAAATCAAGAAGTTTTTTCTTCGCTGCCCTTTAATTATACATACATAGATGGGATTTATGATGGGTATCCCAGGGCGTTTATCAACATGTTATAGTTTATGGTCAGAAACAATCGAATCGAGTTTACTTTTAATATTTTTAAAGTTGTGCCACAGATGTTGTGTCCAAAGTAAAATAAATGATGATCAGTCTGGCATTCTTTTCAGATCTGTGTAAGCGCCGCATGCCAAGCGGTAAAATGTCTGAAACGCATACTCATTTCGAGTTGCTGCAAGAGTTTCCCTGTACTTCTTTGCTCTCGACGCAGCAAAGAAAGAGAGACAGTGTCACAGAGAGAAAGAGAAACGAGACGAATACCATTATAAACCTGCTGTATTACTTAAAGATTGCATCATGATTGACAATTCATCAAATGTTCTCGCTGTGGTGCTAATTCTCTCGTTACTTAAAACTCGTTGGTTTCTTAAACTGCTTTTACTCTGCTCTTTTTAATAGCATTGCAAAATTAGGCTACTTTCGACTCTTTAGCTTTAACCATCTTATTTGCTTCCTTAACTCGAAGGAATATTTAAATGTCTTAGCATACATTCACATTATTAATAGATCTTTTCGTTCTTCTCATTTATTTTCAGGTGAGTAACGTGACAATCGACGTGCAAACTCCAGTCAATTAAGTAAATAGTACTTAATCGAGAGCACTGTTCGTAATTGAGAGATCTAAGGTCGGGTTTCAGCATAAATGTCAGTTATGGTGAACTCTATAAGCTATCGTTATATGAATTAACCAGTAAGTTACGAAAGATTTATAATTTTTCGCACACCTGTTTCTTATTCTGTGTTCTCTGTTACTAATTGCCACAATGTGTTTTTTATTTTACTATTTTTTCAACGTTACTCAATACGTGTATTGTTTCCCGGCTCAATCAGTTTTGTTCTTTGTAGTGGCGAGGGGAATGGAAACGTCTAAGAGTTAAACGCCGAGCTCGTAATTAGCTTTTCGAATTTTGCAAGTATCGTCGACCAGATGTCTTGAGTGTTATAGCACTATGACAGCATCGAGACACACTCGCTAAAAGCAATTGACCTTCGTTAGAGTAAAGTTCATTTACATTCAATTATTGCATACACATACAAGTGGGTTAGAATTGATATGAATCTATGTGTCTTCGATATGTATATCACCATGTTTTTTTTATTATTTTTTTAGATCTCTTAAGAGAGTTTTCTTTACTATAGTCTGTTTATTTAATTTTATTTGTTTAGTACTTATCACATTTTGTTTAATCAATAAGATATAGAATTATTGTTGTGTGGTAGCTGAAATAGAATTGTACAACTGGACAAAATGAATGCTTACGAAAGGTACGGATGCGTTATAGTATTTATGTATCCAGCTATTTATACAACCGTATGTGCTGTGTGCGTGCTTGCTTAGTTTAGTACTGCGCACTTTTGATTGCCATCCGAGAGAGCAAAAAACAGCTATGCGTGGTGAAAGGCACCATCCAACAGAAATTGTGTGGCAGTTTGGGGAAGTTGTTCTGACATGTCCTAGTCTAGGCGACAGCCGCAGCACAGGAAGACAGACGAAAACAGACAGCAAACGTAACAAATCTGGCAGGCCTGCCGCATGCCGCACGCTGCATGCTGCATGCCTCATGCCTCATGCCCCACCCCATATTTCCAGTCTCATAGGCAACTCCACTCGAATGATGCCAGCTAAAAAAATTACTTGTTGTGTGCGAGTTGCAACAAAGATGTTCTAAATGTTACGTTATACTATTGTTGTTGTTGTTGTTGTCGTTTGCCTTTTGTTGTTGTTGCCTGTTGTTGCTGCTGTCGTAATTCTTCTTTTACAGATGCGCTTCAATTGGGTTTTTTAGCTTTGGGCACCCAGTAGCGCCCACTTGCTGCTGCTCCAATGTTGCCTCCAATGTTGCCGTTGTTGCCGTAGTTGCTATAGCTGTGTTTTTGTTATGGTTGCTTTTATTGTATAATCAGCAGATAACGGCATTTAATGACTGAATGAGTTTTCCAGCGGGAAAGAGAAGCAAGCGGCAAACGAGCGACCAGCAAGGTAAACGGTAGATGCATTTTGCGCTACACTCCGTACTCGCAGTCGCAGTCGCAGTCGCAGTACTGAGTACTCGACTATGCCTTGCCATGCCATTTCCCAGGTGGTTGCAGTTGCAGTTGCAGCATTCCACACGAGGCGTTGCACATACAGATGTATGCAACACATCGATGACTTTATTTTTGGGGCCGCATTCTGTGGTATCCATTTATGGGTGTGTGTGTGTCTCTCTCCGTCTCTGTCTCCGTCTCCGTATGCTGTCTGTCGGCCTGTCTATCTATGTATAGAGTACCTAATACCAAAAGCTGCCTTCGAAATGAGCGGCAACAGCAACGACTACAACAACAGCAACATTTGTTTCAAACAAGCATTTCGCAATAGATTTTCCTCTCTGAATTTCAGTAAATACTACCAGTAAAATACAAGATAATTTTGCCGCACACGCAACATTTGATTGGCGTTCTGCTTCAGTGGTTTTTCACTAGTTTCCTTAAAAGCTGGCAGCTGTTGTACTAACTTTACGATAAAAACAATAAAAATAACTTCAAGCTGGCATTCAATTAAAATTAAATTAAACAGCCAATAGATACTCGATCGTCACGTGCGAGACAATTACACAACGATTTTATATGCCAAAATATATAAATCTAACTAAAAATATAAGCAAAACGATATCAAATTATATTATATTATACGAGTTCTAGCGCTTATTGAATGACTCTTTTTAAACGATAAAAAACCTTCCGATTCAGAATATTCGCGTCGTTTCAAAAATAAAACTTATATATTTTGGTTCTCACTGAATTTGGTCACACTATACCATTAAATTACTATACTATTAGCAATCAAATACAAATTAGGTGGCAACAGAACTTACTCTATTTTCATTGGTCAGCTTCAGTTTTTCACTGTTACCCCAAAATTGTTTGTCTCCACACAAAAGCGCAGCTTTTCTTCCAAAAACCTACACTTGCAACGTATTCATCTGACGTAGTTCTTCTTTAAGTACAATAATAATAATAATTACAAATCAATTGTATAAAGTGTCTTTAGTTTCGATAAGCTTTTATTGTTGATATCATATGCAGAAATTGCTGTTAATAATAACACTACGCGCTGAAAGTTCAATGGCTTAATCAGTTAATAAGGAAAATGAATTACACAGAAATATTTCAAACCCCAATCAAAACAATAATGGATGAATCAGTCAATCAGGACAAGCAATTCTTTATGGAAAGATATATTTAATATATTATTTCAGTTTCATATTTGCCGCATTCCACAATTTTTCTGTGAGCATCTCAACTTTGTTCTACGCACACTGTTCTGAAGATCGCCAATCGCCTTTCTTGGCATCTTACACACCCAAAAAGAATTGCATAAAACTACAACCAATAACAGTAAATGTTGAACTACTGGACAAGATTGATGCAACGATTGCGTCGCACATCATCACCAATCTACAAGAATGGTAGTTTATTCACACAATAGACAATGCAGCTGCATTTTTGAAGGCAGGCGAAAAAAGTAATCGAGAATAAGGGGTTGAAGCAGGTATCATACTTGTGGCACTATCGCATCAAGCGAATTCTATTAGGCAGCCAGGCAGGCAGGCACGCAAAGCGCATACCGAGTAGGCCCCAAGCAGGACTGAGACCGGTAAAAGGCTTTGGGACTCGCCCAACAACTTTAGCATCATCGATATCGTCAAGTCTGGGGTGACGCTCGCTTGCTGCCCAGATCCATTGCACAACTCTGACAATGAACTTGACGATGGACGGGATGGGACGGGACATACAACGAAGTCATCCAAAACAAAACTTACTTCCTGTTTCTGTAGACCGGTTGAAGACTGTATTTTTTGCTCCAGCTGCTCAGCGTCGACTCTGCACACAAGAAATGAGTAATGAGTAACATTGATCGCAGCCCAACAATTTCCAAACAATTTAGTCACGTGCCAACGAATCCCTTAAAAATAAAGCCATAAACGTTTCAACTCCGACTAAAATTCCTTCCAAACTATATTTAATTTCAATATTACGAATATGTACAATATGTACACTAAGAGTTTTGGTGGTAGATATGGATTTTGTGACTTTATCAGAACAGATATATGTATGTATACTCATTTTTATTTATTAAGTATTATTTAATACTTCACTTAAGAGGTATTTAACTAAGAAGTAAGGCCTTCCATATGCAAGCAACAATATTAATTCCTTTTGACTGTCACTCACTCTGCTCATTATAAAATTCTCGTGCTATAGGAATGCTTATGAGAAGTATGCATGATTATGTAGATAATGCATAATATCAACTGAATGTCGAAAGGCCCATGCTATGTGCACTTGGACTCGACTCGCGACCCGTGCTCGTACTCGTAATACTATAATTATAATCTTTCGTTGCTTCAACGCTCATCCGTCAGGTTAATTAATAAAAATAGCTGGTGACCAAGCACGTAATGCAAATTAAACAGCATTTTGATTAATCTCCACCTACTGCAACATCGTACATTCTTTTGCCGTCTCTGTCTCACTCCCTCTCTCTTTCTTTTTCTCTCTCCCTCACTACCTCGCTCTCGCTCTCTTTTTCTACCAATCCCTCCCTCTTCTCTCTCGCCGTTCTTTGTTGTATTTATTATTATTATTACATAAAATAATTTGTGACTGCAAGCTTTGCTTAGTTTCTATTAAAAAATAATATTAAATATGCTTTCATAATTTTTTTTAACACATTTTGTTGTTGTAAATGACAATTATTATAACTGCAGAAAATATATGTAACAGGCAGAAGGAGACATCTTTCATCCCATAAGGTATATATGTATGTACATATATTATTCATAAGATTCAACAGCCGAGACAATATAGCTATGTTCGTCTGGCTGTCCTTTTGTCCGTATGAAACACTGGATCTCAGAGACTATAAGAGATAGAGCTATACTTTTTTTTCGACAGCATTTGTTATGCTTGCACGCAGATCAAGTTTGTTTCAGGTCCAACAAATGGACAAAACTCGAATAACAAGCATAACTTTGAAGAGAGCGGATTTTTATTACATACAATAATAACTATAGTAGATAGTATAGTGTAGAAGTTATTCTAGAAATACTTTCATATGGGGAAAAATTCCTACTGCAATGGGTCTTATTTGCTTTGGCTAATAATCTGATATATTTGGACTGTATGCGGTATATTATGAATGTAGTATTATATCAATATACCAAATGTAGCATTCGGTATATGTTTAGTATTTTTGCGGCATATTAATTTTGTATACTTTAAAGTGAATACCGCATTGTTTTGCTCTTATTCATATCTCTACTCTCGACTGTAGCTTTATTATTTATTTTTTTATTGTTCCTACGGCTAATGGCTATCGATTATTCAAGAAAACATCGGAACACCTTCTCATCATTTTTTTTCTCGGTCTGCATGCGATTCGCAGCGAAACTCAGGAAATGTGCCAAAGTTCGATTAACTTTGTGACGTTGTAAAATGAGAAACACGAGTAAGAGGTTATTTTCATTTTTTAAAAACACTTGTGGGTAAATCTTTTAGTAATAGATTTAAGCATACTTTCAGGGGCGTAGATTAGAATCTGCGGAGAATATTCTAAGTTGATTTCTGATTCATTACTTCATTCCAAATTGTATTGGTTTTAAGTGTGACTTTGAATGTGAGCCAACGACATGTCATATTTCGCTGAAGGAACTTCACTGAGCAACAGCTCCATTAATATTTCATTACTAACGACCTCGTTCTATTACAAAATAGATCTGCATAAAATATATATTTTTTAACTTATTCAATACGAATGCATACTTTTGTGCGCCACAAATATTAATGGGCTTTAGAATATTACTTGGGGTTGTTTTTGATTAGAAATACAAAGCATACTTTAGGCACACTCACATTATCATTTATTTTTGGAATAGAACTACAGATACATCCCCGTTGACAGTCTGCCTTAATCGTCGTCCTTATCTTCGCTGGGACTATGCATATAGTTGACCAACTGATCAGCCATGTGCCAATACCAATGTAATTTGACCAGTTCTAGTTCACCCTTGTCCGCAATCCATATTCGACCGTTGTCAGCACATTCGATGGCCTTCACAATATTCTTGGCACATATAGAGGTCGTTTGGCAAGGGGCTGTGCGTAGACGATCGACGAATGGTTGTCCATAGCTGAGGAAGGCGGTATGTTGCCGATCGACAAACATTTTGGTTGGTCCACAGCAAACCGCCATTACAGCCACTCCATTCTGAGTATAGTACAGTGGGTCCTATAAAAGGATGCACTTAGCGTCTGAGAAATTGAAGCATATTTTTCGCCTTTCTTACCGCCAGGCTGCGCGTAAAGCCAATGACTCCAAACTTGGAGGCACTGTAGGCACAAAAAACAGGGGACGGATCCAATCCAACCACAGAGGTCACATTCACAATCAGCCCGCCCTTGCCCAGTTGCTGTTTATCCATGTAGGGCAGCACCGTGGCACAGGTGTTCATCATTCCAGTGAGATTTGTGTTGATTGTGTCGTCGATATTCTGCTCATCGCAGAGGGTTGCTCCATTGATGAGAACATCGATGTAGTCCATTTGTACCATGACTTCGTCAAAATATTGCTTCATATCCTCTCTTGCCATGGTCACATCGTAGGTCCAAAAGAATATCTGCGTGCTGGGCTTAATTGCTTGGAGTTGTGCAATCGCTTGAGGATTCTCCACGCTATGCAACATAGCTAGTTTCTAAAAAAAAAACAGTTTTCAAATCAGAGAGAGCTCGGGTTTCGAATATTCGTACTTACAGCAATATTCTTGCTCATCAGCACCTTGCAGGTCTCCAGCGCAATTCCGCCGCAGTCAGCCACATAGCAGACATTCTTGCCCGTTAAATCGAACATTGTTCCTACTAGACGATTCGAGTTCTGGTTTACCACTGACGGAGTCTTTAAGTGGAGCAAGCAACCCATCTAGTCCATTTTTTATCTATTTAATTAATTGAGCACACTTATCTCGTATTTGTTGTTTGAATTTCATGGATTTTTTTATTATGTTTATTATCATATTCAAAATACAATAGAACGTAGTGAACGATTCGAACCGAATTAAAAACGAGTGGAACGCGAGATACGTGAATATTTACAATATATGTTATAACCTTAACCTACTGCGCAATAATGATTTGCTCTAAACTGCCTAAACACTTTAGATGCCAGAGTCCCAGTGCTTGGTCCAGTTGACGGGGTCCAAACGACCCAAGTCCAGTTTCCAGATGGCACCATTCTGGTTAGCCTCAATTGCCTTGACAAAGTTCTGGGCGCATTGAAGTGTAGTCTGAGTGGGATGCTCATCCAACAGCTCGGCAACGCGAGGCTCCACATCGAGCCAAGAGTTGAATTTGTGGACCAAAGTTGTCTTGGTAATACCAGGGTTGATGGAGTAGGCAGTCACTCCAGTGATAGGGGCCAGTTTCTGTATGAAGAATATTTCATTGTATACTCTGAAGTTTAAAAAACAGCCCTACAATTCCTGATATATGATACTTACAGCCAATGAGCTGGTGAAGCTGACAACAGCCGCCTTGGAGGCTGAGTAAACGGGCACCTGGTAGATGGCGTTGAATCCAGTCACTGAGCAGATGTTGGCAATAACGCCGCCTGGGCCGCCCTTGCGCTTGTCCCAGAACTCCAGAATGGCGGTCGTGGTGTTGACCAGACCGGTGAAATTGACGGCAATGGTGCGTTCGATTTGATGATCGTCAAGGATGCCGGCGCCATTGATCAAGAGGTCAACAGTCTTTAGCTGGGCAAAGACAGTGGTGAGGAGCTTGGTGGTCTCCGCCAGCGGAACAGTAACATCATAAGGATAGAAGGTAACGGTAACCTTAGGATTGATTGCCTTCAGCTCGGCAATGGCCGCGGGGTTCTCAATACGGTCCAAGATCACCAGGTTCTAAAATACCATAAGGTGCGGAGAATTTTCATGAAGGACACATTCACAGAGACGTCTGGAAAGTGTGCAACACTTACCTTGGGGCCGCTCTTGACGATCTCCCGGCTCGTGTCCAGACCAATGCCACCCAGACCGGCGACGAAGATGATGTTCTTGTTAGCGATTGCCATTCTGAATTTGCTTTGCGTATTTTCAACTGAGCACCTGTATGGGCTGAGAATGAACAACTGTATGTTAGATTCGCTAGACGAAGTCTTCTATTTATAGCTGAAATAGTTCTCTATAGATTTCCGAGTGGCTCCCGTAACGTCTCGTTTGCAAACGGCTTATCACTGCCGACGCGTGTTGTCGGCAGAAATGTCTACAGCGCAGCAGACGTCGACTGCGATGTTCAGTGCGTCGTCGACGTCGACGTCAACGTTGTCGATGTCACCGTCAGCTGCTGTCGTATGTTTACGTATGTTTTTGTTTCGTTTGTTTTGGTTTTTTTCCAGTCAACTTTTTGCCGGCTTTATATAGCCGCATGGCGTATATATTTAGTTTTATTTATTATGCTCGTGTGCGTTTGCCCATTTTTCGGTTGCTGTTCGCGGGTAGAATGATTCTTAAGTCGTTTTGATGTAGATTGCAGGTGGGATTGCCCATCTATCGACTGATAAAGGTTCTAGCCCTCAATTGTGTTAATTGCGATTAATTGTCCTTCTGCGCAACGCATATACTCCTCTTTAAATGCCCCCTTGCGAGGCCTTATCTAATTATAAACCACTGACATATCTAGTCTGCACGCGCCACATTTTCGACTAGTTTATCGCACTCATATCTTATGTTAGATGAAGGAACACATGGCACTGTGCTAGAATAATAATATTTACTTACTTAGCTTAGATTATGAGTCCGGTCTAGCTGCCTTCAAAGTGCTGACAATAATCGTTTGCCTCAGAGCAAGTAACGGCTTAAATACGCCCAAGTCCAAGCCGCTATCCAAGTCGGGCATACACACAAGCATACTTTGTATATACATATGTGTGCATGTATAATGTAATGTGCAAGTGTAAAACGAAAACAAACAAACGATATGAAACATGGAGGGATGAGAGAAGGAGAGAGAGATAGATAGACAGAAGGAAAGACTGAGAGTACATAAATAGCAGCACGCTTGTAGATCTGACCTTCGCTGAAAGTCAAATCAATAGACGTAGGCAAGATGTTTTGCTTTGTTGTTGTCACAAATTGAACATCGGCTCATTTGCATAGCCGAGCAGCACTTCGTTAGGTTGGCTGGGGGCATCAAGACGGGTATCAGCATGCTTGGCCTCTCACTAGTTTAACACATACTCAGACAGGCAAAGACAGACTGTGTGGTGAGGAGACCACACAAACACACACACGAGCACACAGAGAGACACACCCGCACACACCTTCTCTCCCCGCTGAAACGCATCTCATCAGGCTGCCTTAAATTGCCGAGCCCACAGTCGCCAAAGAGCGCAAAAAATAAATTTGCAATGTGCATGGAGAGATCAGTCTTAACCCTAATAAATTCTGGTTTAATTGACTTATTATAGAAATAAAATATATCAGCTTTACTTCCTAATGTATTCATTTTTGCAAGAACTATATTTAATCTTTATATCTTTATAAAGTGAATCAAAGTAATAGAATCTCAGCAACCGTAATAGGGTTAAAGAAACTATACTGGATTGTAGAATAAAGCAATAGACACTTAGAAAGAGATAGAACGCGGAAAAATGTTAAATAGACGCAGAATACACGAGCAAGGAAAAATCGTGCAAAGACTCTACAAAAATGAGATACCCTAACACAACAAATTGCCTAGGTAAATTGGATTTATAATCACTCTGGTTGAATCAATTTACTAGACCCTCCTAAAGAGTATAAAAATAAAACTTGTTTACAATCTGTGATATAAATGAGTCGAAAGAGTGGGCTCGTGTCGCCTGTTTTGTTTATACATATGAGAGATATGCTTGTAAATAGAATGGGCAGCAGATTAAATACTATATACGCACTTCAAGTGTAGTTAAGTAAATTTATTGGTCTTTTATGCAGAGCACATCATATGGCATTTAAAAATGATCTACACATTCTATATCGCATGTTATTACCATAAAGTATATTAAACTGCAGTATCGCAACATAAAATCTCAAAATATAAATGCTTTCTTTCTCTTAGCAACACTTTTGGCCATTTGCATCGTGCAGAGCCATGAGCTTCGAGCTATGTAATCGACTGATTGAGACCCAAAAGAAACCTCAGACGTCTGGCGGCGATATGGGTTCTTATCAGCCGCGAGCGGTTGCCGAAAATCGTTGCCGAACTACACTCTTTAACATTATTTTGACCCATCCGATATTATATATTATTAGAAAGTGTTTGTCATATACATATGTCCTCATTTATATATTAATCAATGAGTGAAGTAATTATTATAATCAGTATTGAGATTAGCCCTAATTAGTATTCAGACACTAAAGGCTGCACTTAATGCCCCTTTTAAGCAGCACATGTGTATTGCCACATTTTAAGCCATAGCAACTGAGCTATACTATATTCCAAATAATTAAATTTACATTGAAAATTGCATACTCGTCATTCCCAATAGTACATACCGAGAGTTATCAGCATTAGTTTCCTTATTAATATACATAGTTGATTAGTAGATTAATATATTTTTTTCGAAAATTTATTGAGCAATATTTCTAGAAGTTATTTTAAATGTGTTTGCTCAGACTGTATTAGTTCTCAATGGAATTCCCATCTTTCGGAAATAAATATGATAATATTTGGATATTACGCTGAAAAGGAGGCGTGTGCTCATAAAACAAGTAAAAATTAAAAAAAAAAACTTTCTTTGAATTCATATTTTAGGCGATAGGCTGGCAATGAATGCTCACCAACTTGGCGAATAGTAATTGTTTAAAAATAAATCACTCGACACACCTCACACGGACACGCCCATATTCACACGAATACATGTATATACTTGGACTTATTTGAATAGTTTGTTGTGCTTTTAATGTGGGAGGCAGGAAAATCAAGTTATATATGGAATACAGTTTAGGAACGAACTAAAAGACGATGCAACATTTCAATGTCATCTTTTTGAATCTTTGGCTTAATTTGCGTTGACTTTTAGCAATTTGCATAAATGTCACCATCACTGCAATTTTCTGAAATCCGAGCAGAAACGGTTCTCCGCCTAGGTGTAGACTATGCACCATCTTTGTTGTTATTGTAATCTTTCGTGACAACAGTAATAATCAAAGTTGTGTTAAGATAAACGTAGGCATTGACTCGCAATTTTGAGAGGGATCGTCAGCAAAAAACTCGATGGCATATGAATGAAATATGAATGCTGATTTCCTCTGTGGAGGCGTTACAACCAATACCATAGTTATAGGTATGGCTGAGGCTCTGGATATTTGTCTGGCTCTGGCTGTGAGTACGGCACCGCATGGTAATATATTACCATAATAATAGTAAAAATTAATAATTATGATAATTGATAAAAATCGACAGAACATTTTTTATAATCTAATTACTATATTTCACATTTTGAGACTTCGTTATAAATAACAAACAATTTTTCCATTTATTCACCATTTTAGCGTTGGCAGAGACGGTGGTTTGTCCTTTATGACGATGGAGAGCTCACTTACTCAGTGGATGACTTTGTAAGTAAACAGTAAACTTACTATTTATTTGAACCATTTTAAACCAAAATCTTCTGTGTAGCCCGAGACGGTGCCACAGGCTTGCATTGATATGACCAAAGTTATGGAAGTAAGCAGCGCGGAGGAAGTAACCGGCCACACAAACTCCATTGCCATAACAGCGCCGGAGCGCGTGACTTATGTAAAGGGCATCAGCTCAGAGGAATCGCAATGGTGGCTCAATATATTGACAGCGTTTCCAAAGTCGAAGGGTCGTCACAAGCGGAGTACCACATTGCCGGGTGGTCAGATCAATTGTCTTCGCCAATCCGCCAATGTAGACTTGGCGATCAAGTTGGGAAATCGCCATAGTTCATATCACAAGGATACGCTGACGTCCTCACAGTCCGCGTCAAGTTTGATTGGTAATCTTGATTGTCCCAGTTCAAGAAACTCAACACCAAATGATGATGAAGATGATGGTGTTGAAACTGGGGAGGACGAAGATGAGGATGATGAAGAAAATGACAATGGTGATGATGAGGAGCAACAAGTGTCAACGTCCCGAAAAGCCAAGGTCACATCATCATCTAGCAGCATCGGAGGACAGGACGAGAACAATCGCAATGCAGGCAACGAAATTACAAATCGAGGTATGAAACTCTATTTTGATAAAATTAAAAATCATTCAGTAGTTTAAGTATTTTATTTAAATCAAGGCATTATTTTTATACCCGAAAAATACAAAAATATACCGATGGCTTGTTTGGTATATCAACATACTTTAACATCATAAATACTCCACTGCTAAAAATCTAAAAAAAATAACAATAATATCGAATAAAAACTGGCATGGCTATAACGCCTCAGTTGTTGACGCTGATCAAAAATATATAAACTTTATGGCGTCGGAGATACTTCCTTCTGATTTGATAATGATAATATCTACCCTTTGGGTAGCGGGTATACAAGGAATATATATATATATGTATATATAATGGAACAGTTGGTCAAGGACCTTTTTGTATTGAAGCCAACTAAAATACAGCAACGAATTCATATAAACATGTATTAAGAAGATGATAAAGCGACTTTTACTTTTGCCTCAAAGCCTATATTTGCACAATCTGCATCATGATTGTGATTTTATTTTTCTCCCCCCATCTCTCTTCTGCTTAAGCCCCACCCTTCGCAGGCTGTTTTAGTATTTAGTTGTTGTATTTTGCCTTTTTCACATTTTGCTGGCCTCTTTGCACCGACTGTTATAATTTTTATGATCATTTATGGCTTCAAGCAATCAAAATTATCAACCAGAAGGGCCCAGACACATTCTCAGCTGGGTGGCATAAGGGCGGCGGTTGCGGCGGTAGATGCTTTCCTGATTGGCAAAGAGGGCAATGCGGAGCAGCTAGTTAAATCCGCAGCTACAAAATTAACCTTGAATTCGCACAGTTACCACAACAACAACAATAATAGGCACAAACGTGCAGGGCCAGCTTCTCCCCAGATCCCTACTTAATGGTAGGCTTCATAAATTTTCTTTAGATCCAACAGACGGACAGACAGACGCACACACTTACGAGTATTTGCGAGTCTTCCTTCTACCTCATAGCTTATGCCCAAATGGCCCAAAAGGGGTTTCAGAAGGGTCTCAGCTCAGCTCAGCTCAGCTCAGGTTGCTTCAGAACTGACTCGCTGACCGAACTGAGTCTCGTAATTGCAGATACTGTGAATGTTCTCACATGCATTGCTGCAGGATACTTGTTCATGGAAAAATGATATTCACGCTTAAATTATAGTGTATCCGCCAAACATACTCATACCTTCTGATGCCCCAAAAATACGTACGCATAGCGTTATATGATTCATATGAGTTTTAAATTTTTAACATGTCATGAAATGCTAATGCGTTAAAAAAACAAAATTAACAATTTAAACTCGATCTATTTACTAGTTATTATTCGTGAATCGAAATAAATGCTTATTGCAATTTTCAAATCGTTTGCTTCACATTTTCCATCTTTCATTGGGTTCTTTGATAACTCAAAGACAATTCCATTTCTACTTTGTGTCCTATTCCAAATATTAAGTTTATTATTACTATCACCTGCTCTATCGTTCATTACTACTGAAAGCAGTTTTATGAATTGTTCAGCTGACACAAACTTATTATTTTCCATCAGAGAGCCAAATTGCCCAGCAAATGAGGCAATTTATTGACCTAGACAGAAGCTTTCTGGCTACATTCGCGATGAAAGAGCACTTTGAAAATGCACAACGACAAAGATTGTAAACTGTCTTCACCTAATGTCCTCGGGCCTTGCGGCTGTCTTAGGCGGCCCATACTGAAACTGATATACAAACTCTCGACATACACATAAGAACATACATTTGTATAAATGAATGCATATATGTCTGTATGTTTCTCGCTGAAGCTGGCATTTCTGGATAGTCCTCCGCCCTATACATTTCCGTAGACCGGGACGCATGTGGCCAGTTGGAAGTTGTAATGGGCGAGATTCACGGCAGTTGCCACAAAGTGAATAATTACAGTACTAATATATCTTGGCGTGCTGCAAACCTTAATTGAGGGGGTAGAGCGATAGAGAATGGATTTTTCGAATGTTGATTGCTCTCAAAAGTCGGATGATTAGAATACCATAGAATGTAAGATCATTCTGAAACTTGAAATTTTAAGAAATCTTTGCTAAATCAAAACGTACTTTGTGAACATAATGCATCAAGTTTTGGATTACACCTTCCAATAGAAACTGGCATCGATAGTTCAATATCTGAATTGAGACGAAGAGTACAAAGATGGCGAATACTATGACCAAAGACCAAAGACACGCTTTTTATAATTTACGAGAGACCCCAGAGACTCAAAAGAGTTGCCGGCTTGGCATCGCAGCAAGCAATAAATATTCATAAGTGCAAAAACTCCGTTCCTGCCCAAGAAGCTCTGGCGCTCAATTTATGCATCGATCCAGTCAGTTAGAAATTATTCAAAGTCATCATGTGAGCTGCCCAAGGTGAGGAGAATGAAGAATGAAGCATGGAGTATGGAGTATGTAGTATAGATGTAAGTGGCATGGGTTAGATTCTTGCAAAAGCAATTTTCGCTTTCATTTCGTTTCATTGCCTCAAAAGATGCTAGCTTAGAACATGGCAAATGGTTTTATTTATTTATTATGAAAAGGCGGAGTTGTTTTGTAAGTTACAGGAAGCACTTGGCCATGATTAAGTGGGTTCCTTAGTTTGTCGTAATGGTCGATATAATTAATCAAATATGCTTAATTAAAAAATATCAGGAGAAAGAGAAAGGACGCGTCTTTTAACCATTTGCAATATTTACGGAGTCCACTCAATCAATCATAAACTCATTTCCTCAAAATTAAATGCTGGTATCAAATCATTGAAAATAATATCATTCGATTGTGAAACTTTAGCCACACATCCGCCAATAACGCTCGCAATTAAAGAATTCAAATCAATCTTGAGTACACTTTTCAATGGAATGGTGAGAGTAAAATAGCTTCGGCTTTAACTTGACAGTAAATCGTCGAAGCAGTGTCTCTCCTCCGTTTTCCATCCAAGTGGCCTAGCCTGCCTGAATGCCAGTGTGTATAATATCATAAGCATTATAAATTCCATTGCAGACATACTGGTCATACTCATAGCTTTTCGGGCTGAGTATAATCAGTGATGGCGTCGTGGTCCCCTTACCAGCCCCAGTTTTCAATTCCTGCCAGTCTCTGTCTGTGTCCCTGTCCCTGCCCTGTCGTGTCGTGTTATTTAAGCGAGTGACTAGGGACCAACAAGTCGGCCAATTAAAGGTATAGAGCTCAGCATTTAGCACAGTAACCTTGAACCTGCTAGGTGAGTCAGTCACTCAGTCAGTCAGAGGAAGCATGATCAAAGGAGTTCACACAACCAGCCAGCCAGCATGCCAGATGCTCCATTAGTTATGCTTCCTCTTATGGTTCTTGGCCAACTAATCGAGATAAATGCAGGGAGTTCGATTGGCCGAAATGTCTAAAAATTAAGCTTGCACGCTGAGTTGCTGTTTTCGTCGTGTTGCTCGCTATGAGTGCAACCTGTTCGACTGACCGAATTGTATCGCACTCAAAATCAAACTCGAACTCAAACTCCGGTCAGACACGCAGACTCACAAAGATTTTAATGGTCTGTCGGAAATTCGAATCATAATCATAATAAACCTAAACAGGTCTGCCCAGAGGACAAGAACAGCTTTGTCTAAATATATATTTTGTAATCATACATATTTATGGGACAACTCCTTCCCATGGATACTCAGCTTACTTGAGTGTTAATAAAATTATGTCTCCATCTCGGTCCCTCACCTGCTCAGGTGCTCTCCCTTCAGCTACTTATCGACTCAATCTCCTGACAGACTAGATGAGCAAACTTGTTCGCCTTATCGTACATCTCCTGAGGAGGATCCTCTTACCATTCAACTTGTTTTCATCGTTTTATTATATCTGCCGACGAATAACTTAACAGTACTGCGTTTTATGGATTTATGGTTGCCATAAATATCGTTAGGGATGGGACCTATTCCAATCGACAGGGTCCGTTAAAGGAAATAATGGCTGTTAACTTATCGTTGTTAGGCCCTCTTTCGTGAGAGTGAAATGAGTTCTTTATACTGTTAAGCTAAGAAATTATTGACATCGAATTAACCTACAAAAATAATAGCTATTCTGGAAAACATTGCAATGACAGCCATAACATTCTTAAAATTTCAAATTTAATGATTATTTGAAAGCAAAATAAACCTTTTATTTTGTAAAATATTTTTATTTTCTTAAATATAAGAGTTAATAGCTAATACTTAAAAACCTTTAATCGTTACATTAAACAAAAAACTAGTATTTAATTTGAAACTTATTAAATTTCCCATCTTGCAGGTTGTTTGTTGATCGAGGATATACGGCGGGATGAAAAGTCAATCAAGGATATAGCCAACACAATAACGAACCTAAGTCAACAACAAAGCAAACGCTGGTCCACAATGGCTGTGAACAATGCGTTGAATAATCAACATCAACATCATTACCAATACCATACATCTTGCGACGAGACCGATTTCCAGGTGATGTCCTCGGGCAAATCTCTTAACGTTGGCAGTGAGCCACAGACAATTGTTAATTTAAGGCCAAAGTCACTACCACTAGCCGCTAACTCGACGCCAGCAATTGTGTCAGCAGTAGTCAAGAAGATACCCACGGTACTCGTCTCCCAGCAGCAACAACAACAACACTCATTGAAGCTGTTAAAAGAAGACAACTCAAAGAGCAACAAGTCCTCTGGTCGATTAGAACTGCAGTTACAACTGAAGCCTCCCAAGCATTATCAGCATGAACGTGGGGATCCAGATGGTGGCTGTAATCTGGACGAACTATGCGCCAACTACATGTCCAAATCGGATGAGCTAAGATCGGTTAGCAAGTTAAGCAGCAACAGCAACAAGAATGCAGCATCAGCTAATAAGACGTTGGGTAAAAGTGTTGAGGAATCGCTAAATGCCAAAAAGGGCTGGTTAATGAAGCTGGATAACCGAACAGGCGAATGGAGCAAGCATTGGTTCACCTTGAGTGGAGCAGCACTCTTCTATTATCGCGATCCGCTTTGCGAAGAACGCGGCGTTCTCGATGGTGTCCTGGACGTCAACAGCCTTTCAACTGTAGTTGAGGAACCTAGTGCCAGTAAGCAGCATGCGTTTCAGCTGATCACTTGGGACAAGCAACGCCTGTTCCTGGCCAGCTTGTCGCCCAGTTCACGTAATAGTTGGCTAGCGATCCTGCGGAGTGCGGCAGGTCTGACACAGCAACTAGAGACATCGACGACGACACCAATAGCGACATCATCTGCAGCCATAATAAAGTCCAGCGACATTGAGCAAGATTTTATCAAAGCGCAGTTGCAACAACATTCAACACATCCGCTCAGCTCAAGTCCAGCTACACCTGGAACACCAGGAACACCGTGTACACCGGCAAATGGACCACATTTCTCTTCGGACGAGGAGTATCGTACTGCATCAGAAGGCGGACGACGTGATAGTTTAGACTGGGGCTCTCCGCTGTCTCCATCTCCTCCCGTTTTACGGAGCTGTCTGCGAAACCGGAGTCTGGCCAGTCTCCACAAGCGCAGTCGAAGCTCACCACCAAGCTCACGCCGCAGCACCGTGGATAGCGTGACAAGCGATGAGCTGTCACTAATGGCCGTGCCGGAGGAGATTCGACCAGAGCGTGAGCTAAAGCAACAATGCGAGACGCTTCGCACCGAGGCCAAGATAAGAGAGGCACGGATGTCCGAACTGCTTACAACACTACAACGTACCGAGCAGGAACTCACGGCCCGTCTGCAGGAGCAGCAGCAGCAATTGAATGGAGAACTGACCAGTGCCAAACAGAGTGCTGCGGAGCTGGTCCACACTCTAAGCCTGCAGTTAACAGAGAGCCAGTGTAAGATCAAACAGCTGGAGGATCGTCTGGCCCAGGGGATTGAGGAGAACGAAAGCTTATATAAAAGATTGCGTGATTTCCAAGTGGACAACAACCAAGTGGCCAGTCTGAGCAATCTGCAGCGTCACAAGATGAAGCGCATGGACTCTCTAAGCGATCTAACGACTATTAGCGACATTGATCCCTACTGCTTGCAGAGAGATTCCCTTGCCGAGGAGTACAATGAGTTGCGTACTCGATTCGAAAAGGCAGTCAATGAGATTCGAGCCATGAAGCGAGAACTCAAACAGTCACAGAACCAGTACGATGCTCTGGAACTGATCCAGACAGCACTGCAACAAAAGCTAGAACGGTGCCAGATGGAAGACGGCGCCCAGCTGCAGCTGATGGCAGCACGCATTCAGGATCTGACCATCAAGTACAGCACATCGGAAAGACAAGTACGTGCCTTGAAGCAGAAACTAGCCAAGTCCGAACGAAGACGGTCCCTCTCTCTTAAAGGCAAGGAACAACTGGAACTGAAATTAAGTGAGCTGCAAAGGGAAACTGTTGAGCATAAGTCCGGCGATTGTAGCACAGCAAGCACCACTGAGTCCAGTGGGGACTCAAGTAGTCAATCATCACCTTTGAATGCGCATCTATTGCAACGCCTGCACAGTCTGGAGCATGTGTTGCTGAACACCAAGGAGCGTCTGGAGCAAAGTCTCAACCAGCTGCAGCAACTGCGTGTTGGTCAGCGCAGCCGTCGATCCGTATCGCCGCTAAATGAACGCAAAGATGGACTGAGGCAGTTGGAACGAGCTCTGGTCGAGACCTGTGTGCTGGTCACCGAGCAGATGGAACTCTCCTGCTTGCAGGAAGCCTGCCACAAGTGCAGCGAACTTCATCAGCGCATTGAGAAGCTGACGACGCTTCATCAACAAACGGAAACAGATTTGCAGCGTAGTGAGCAGCTGCTGGAACAGCGCGAGGGAGAACTAGCGATCTCATTGGAGAAATGTGTCAGCCAGGAGAATGAGCAGCAAGTTTTGCTGCAACAGCGCAATGAGCTCAGCGATGAACTGGGTCGGCAACAGGAGCGCTGCAAACGACTTGAGAAGCGTCTTGATCTTCTGGAAAGGGAGCACGGCAAGCAACTTGAGTGCCTCCGCGAGGTATACCGTCATGAGCATGACAATGTTGCAGAGGATCAGAGTTTCCGTAAGCGCTACCAGACTGAGATTGAGCAGCTGAGGGTAAATAGGGTCCCCTTTTTGATATCGCCTCTATATTAACGAGAGACACTTTCATTTTAGACACTCTGCGAAAAGGGTCTCAGTGCCATGGAATCATCACATCGCCGACTAATATGCGATATGGAGGAGAAGCACAAGATAGAAATTGATCGATTGCTAGCGGAAAAGGAAACAGCTCTGGCTGAGGAGACACAGGTTTATGTTACTCTCTTGCCATCAGTGCTTTCTAAATGACTTAATTATAAGACTCCTTTGACATATTGGTGCCTTACTTTGGGTATCAATATATCAAATATAAATACTACTAATCCAGGTTATAGAGCAGGATATATATTTAAAAGAATCATTTTGGCGTTGCTGAAAACAATTCCCGCTCCTGCTTCTATACCTATTGATATTTTTGATAACTGTCTTTCAATTTTCCATTCAAGTCCTTTAAATCTCACATCTTAATGATTATAATTCGTTAGGCAACACTGGCCGCTTTGGACGCCATGCGTAAGGCGCATGAGAGTGAGGTGCAACGAGAGGTTTCACGGTTCAAGTCTGAGTTTTTACATCAGGTGCAACGGGGTGAGCACATGCGAGGAGATGGCGCCAAGCTAAAAGAGTAAGTCGTTTTTACCACAATGAAATACCCCTAACTTTCATTTTATTCTGAACGCTAAACAACAATCAGAGAGGAGCTCGACGAGTTACGTTTGGAGATACTGTCCTTTTCTGAAAAATATTCCATCAAGTGTGTGGAAAACGCAGCATTGGAGGAGAAGCTGCATCTGGCTAACGGGAAGTTAAGGCATTTTCAGCAAATGCAACAGCTGGAGCTCAGGTAAGTTTCAATCTGACAGAACTGATCAGAGAAACAGAAACTAACCGTCATTCATTTCATATCGCAGAAATCAACAATTTCGCGCCCATCTGGCATCTGACGATCCTAGCAGCGATGTGCATTTCGTCCAAGGCCTAACAGCTGGCTCCAAAGACGATGCTTCTTGTGAAGATAGCGAGGTGAGCATTCTTCTGATTATGCGAGTTGGATTTGTGAAGTGTGATTATGCCTAAGTGATTTCTACCTATTGGTAGAAAAACCAATACCTGTGACTAACCCTAATATTAGAGAAAGGACAAACAAGCAACTAACTGAACTTTATTACCATCTTCCACAACACAACACACAACACCACAACAATCAAAACAATCGAATATCAAAATTTCGATCACAAACAAAGCCTGTTCAGTGTGCACCACAAATAATGGTTGATACTCGTACAAACACAAGAACAAGAACAACGACCACAAGTAAAAGAACAAGAAGAACAACTATAGAAACCCCCTGCATCGGGACTGCCCGAGAAATTGGATCAGAACCTGTTTGTGATACCCTACCATAGGCAAAATCATTGCCAAGTGTCTGCTGCAAGCATACCTGATAGTGGCATTGATATCGTTAATGTCGATAAATTCGATAGAATCGATAACATCGATGAGCTCGTGTATGAACCGTGCTACAAGCCGAGCGATATATTTGCCCTGTATCAGAATCGTTTTTGTTTCCAAGGTAAACGAAATGCATTTCTCGTTTCTAAGTCTCTCCGTTACTTTCTCTCTCTGTCGCTCTCTCTCTCTCTCTTTCTCTCTTGCTCTCGTACACACTTTTATCACAATACAAAACTCCCACACTCTCCTGCCTTCGTCTTTCACTGTCGCTGTTATTTTGTTTTTGTTTTTGGGTATGGGACATACATACATACATACTAAATATACGTAAGCACATTTCTGTTAGTATTAAGTACTCACCTGTTGGCTTCCACAAAAATAACACAATATTCGTTTTAGAATATAACAGTTAACCAATATCCAGAAATGCACAGTGCTCAACCTTAATGTCTTTTTACGTTTTATTGAAGGTTTGAAAAGCAACTCGACGTTTGGAAAGAATTTAAGAAAATCCACTGCGAGAACATCACCAGCATCATTGTCATCAATATCACCATCACCAGCATCATCATCGTCGTCATCAACATCACCATCAAATGCAGAGACACGAAGAACAGCAACAATAATAGTACAGAGCCCCGTCAAAAAGGGACCCAGTCACAATCGAATCTATAAGACAGATGCCGTTATTAATATTCAACAACAGCAACACGCAGACAATGCAATAAAACAAGAAAAAGCACAATGATCAATGCAATGAAATAACGACAAGAATAAAACAAATAACCAAGAGCGAACAACAACAACAGAACCAGTGGAACAACCAAAGAATAATTAGTGCTAATAATAAATAAATAAATAATTTTAATTATTTAACATATAATTAACTAAACCAAATGCAAAAATCAAACGAGAATACACACTTACATGTAAATATGCGAAAATCATTTTATAAATTAACAAAGATGATGTTGGTGATGTTGACAACAACAGCAGCGGAGCAACAAAGCTTCTTGTAAACTTTATACAGCAAAAGATTGAGTTAAACGCTAACAACGACTGTTCACCCCCTTCCGATGGATATAGGAAGGGACGTTGAGCAATGGAATGACTAATGACAACAGCAACAATAACACAACTCACAACTCACAATAATAACAGTACGTGTATCTGTTATCTGTTATTAGACAAAATAGTTTTTCTTTTGGCAAAAAAGCATTAAATTTATGTATTTATCAACAGCTTTTCTATTATTGTATCTGTAACGTTTACCAGAATTTTCTATGTCCATACAATGTGTCATTTATTTATATAGTGTTTAGATGAATTGAAATCAAATCAAATCGAAGAGCAATAACTAATACATACTATACAACCTAATTGCTCAACTATTGTATTTATGCATCGAAGGCATTGCATGTAACTTGTTGTGTTTATGTCCTTAATACTATATCTAAATTGTTTTGCAGCATGCATATCTTTGCGTATGTGTGTATATATAAATATGTAAATGTAGAACTCTAAATACACATATATACATATTTGTTTTGTTAACCATTGGTATTAATGAAATATTTTACTTCTGATGGAATTTTAATCTTACCATATTAGTGGCAAATACAATACATTTAATATTATTTAAAATTAAGTCGTTATTTGTGAAACAAAATTAAATAATAAAAAAAAATTATAAAACAATGTCTATAGTTTGATTACACAATTAAAAAAAGTTTTTTAATTGGGCTCGTCCGGGATTTGAACCCGGGACCTCCCGCACCCTAAGCGGAAATCATACCCCTAGACCAACGAGCCAATTGGATGGATGGCGGCAACTAAGCTATTTAAGGCAAAGGCACCAAAATACCGGTTTTTTTCATAAAATGAAAATGACGTTTGTGTTTTATTAATGCTACTATATAAAATCATACACAACAAATTTAAAAAATGTAAATTTTAAAGAAAAGATATAAATTAATTTGGCCAATTTTTAATGTAAAGTTAACCAAAACATATTGGCTCGTTGGTCTAGGGGTATGATTTCCGCTTAGGGTGCGGGAGGTCCTGGGTTCAAATCCCGGACGAGCCCAAGAGTGATTTATATTTTAAAAAACAAAAACCATTATTTTTTAATTTAAAATTTCCAAAATGTTTATAAAAAAAATATTAGCACTTGGGCTCGTCCGGGATTTGAACCCGGGACCTCCCGCACCCTAAGCGGAAATCATACCCCTAGACCAACGAGCCGGTGTTGCGATGGCTGGTCAAAAAGTTATTTGATATTACATCTCAAATAGTAAACACTAAATTAATTTTATTGTTGTCAAAGTAAAATGAATAACAGAAAACCAAAATAAAGTGTCTTTCTATAAAATTGAAAAAATGTGTATTAAATAATAATATCTATATTCATATCAATACATATGTACATGTTTGTATATAGCAAAAACGTAAGAACCAAACATTTTTTTTATGTAATCACACATATGTACATGCGCCTTATAATCAGTTTAAGAAGCTATGCTTAAATAGGAAAAAGCTAATCGATTCTTTGTTTTTTTTTAACTTTTTAGTCTTTTGTTATTCGGACGCTTTGAGCATATTACGATTGAGGGCTGATAACATAAATTTATACAGCCTTTCAACTAATTGACGACGACAACTTTAATGTGTCATCGCATCTTGGGGTATTCAACATGTAGCAAGTAACAAAGTACATGCTACAAGCGACGTGCAACGACAACAACAATTACGTGCCACTTTAACTGCACTAGCATCAGAAAAGCCTCAAATGTTGCTGGCATACTTTTTGTCGAACGAACACTCGCTGCAGTAGGAATTTGGGCTGGTCTCCAGAATTGTTTCTGGTTTAGATTTACGACTGCTGGAATCACAATGCACTTAAACAGATGTAAGTTCCGCAACTATTGCAGTTAAATGGAAATCGAAATTGGGTTTCAGGCGAATCACTTTCAAGTTCAAATTTAGTTTCAGTTGAGAAAAATAGTTCAACGTGGTATTAACAATGTACATTATATTTACAATTATCAGGCTGCGATATTTACGCATATCAATTTGTAATAAATTGAAATTTCTAAAACACTTTCAACCTTTATTGGATTGCAACTGTATTGTCTTTATTCGCCATTAATTAAAAAAAAATGCATGAAAGAGAACAAAATATAGTCAAAAGAAAGTTTCACTATGAGCAAAAACAAATTGAAGGCCAGAATGTGGTGGCGAATTTGCAACTCTTTTCGATCAAGATAACGAGCAATTGATGAATTCGCAGCGCCATCGACATACAAACCCAACGTGCCACCGACACACCAAGCCATCGAAGCTGTAAACCAGCCAGCCACTAAACGATCAACAAGCTGCAGTTTGCAGCACACAAGCAGAGGGGCCACCAACGACAACAACTCTTTGTAAAAACAAATAAACAATTGGTAATTGTTACTGTTTGTGCCAGATTCAGCGGACTGGGATTTGGATGTGCAATCAGCCTGGGATTGGCGCGGACACCACTGAGGCACGGTAACACACATTCTGGGTAACACAGAAGGCAGGCCGGTAAATTGCCTTATCGGTACATCGCATCAACGGATCATCTGGCCACAATCTTGCTGCGGAATTGGGAAGTCTGAAAAACGAAAGTCAACCTAACCTTGTGGGATCTACAGATAAGACTAGAACAAGTCATGCTTAAAGGCGTCGTGGAGTGCATTGCTGATTTTTGTACTTTTGGCAATCGTGTAAAACATAAATGTATCCAAATTGATCATCAAATGCTCCTGAAGCCTTAAAGATAGTGGTGACCCAATGAAACCATTTGGGAATTTCTTAAGGATATAGTCTCTTCTTAACAGAAGTAGAGGATTGGGAACTATGAAATCTGTTTGCTTTTTAAGGATAGCAATTTGTTGTCATCACGTTTTTGGTAATCTCATATTTGCAAGGTACAGCAGCAGAAGGCGAAGGAAGATAACATGATTGCAATGCGAAAGTCACATGCCCATCCAAAGGCCATAAAGAAAGACCAAAGCGGCAGAGTTACACATGCCTGATGTTGATATAAAATCAAGAAGCATTGCATAAACATCGTGGACAATGGGCTACCTAATTGAACTGATCGTAAATTGCGATAGTTGTGCCACAATACGAAAGGTTTGCTCCCGTTCCTGTTCCCGTTCCCGTTGCTGCACCTATTGGCCTTCCCCGTCCCGTTCTCGATCCCAATCGCGAAGCTGTTTCAAAGCTGCGGCACTGGAACTGTAAAGTCATATATCCGCCATCACCATACACCTCTTTTGAACACAATGCGTAGTAGAGAGACCACATGCCCCAGGGGAAGCAACTGATTAAGATCATCAGCAGTCAAGTAAGACTGTGGTAGTGCATGTCACATATTGTGTGAACGAATACATGTTGACCGCCAAGAGATTGCAATTATGTTAACAGTTCACACAATCTCACCAGCAGTGACAGTGAATGTGATGCCACACCAGGTCACAATTCAATTAAAACAGAATAAACGGAAGTTGAATAAGGGACTCTCTTACCTCTTAATACCCACAAACTTAAATCACATATCACTGACATACATGATTGATTTTTTAATTTTGCAATTCATTTTTTTATATTTAATATACGTTGAAATAGAAAAAAACACATCGAAATTGCTGAAAAAGTAATGAATAATTATTTTTTAGGTAAAATGTGTATGTGTGTGCGATCTTATCCGCCGTATTCATCCTGTCGCAGTAATTCCCATCTGTGTGGACTTCGTTCTCTCTATTACATTACACATATACATATATATTAATATATGATTTATGTTTTATATGTTGCATTTTCAGCTGATGCGTCTAGTATATTGACCAAATGCTAATCATTTGAATCGAGTAGACTGCAACTCGCCATTTAACTTTTTTTGTTGTTAGTGGGCTGCAAATATATAGCAATTGATGTTGTTATTGCTGTCTTGATTGGTGATCTCACTTCTGCCAACATATTGCGTATCAGTGCACTTCAACCACTCAAATTACATTTTGCCCAATCGACTTGGTCCTCTAAGCCAATAGCCGACCCACATTGGCAAGTCGATAGACACAAAGCTATCGGTATCATCAGTTGTGTCACAATGTCGATTTCCGTAAATGTTTAGAGCATTAAATTATAAGACCGAAATCCGAATTAAAATGTAAAACAAATAAATAAGTACTAATAATAATTAATAAATATTACCCAAATATAAAATATATTTTATATCCGTCAATGTACCCAACAGGATGTGTACCCCATGAAGTCTATGTATGCCTGATCAGCGTCAACAGACGAGACGCATAGAGATAGAGGTAACATTTTTTTCGAGAATACTATTATTCTTTTTGATTAAAAATCTATATATTTTGTACTTAATGATATATTTTCGATAATAGTATATCGAAATACCAAATATAACATTGGGATAATTTTTGAATTTTTTCGATCTGTTTTGCTTTTATTGAAAACGCGCATGGACATGGTCAGGCAAACTCGAATACATGTATATATCATCCTTCTTTTGATATTAAATGACAATAAGCGGCGTGACGTCACTACCTCTTAATCTAAGTGTTCTATCGAACGGCTGTTAACATGGAGCTTATGAAATTAAAGATGCTTCTTTTGCCTTATACGTAATACAAGTCCTATGGGTACCAAGCTATATCACTCTTCAGCCGTATGGGGAGCAGTTTGGTTTTCTTTAACAAGCAGAAAAGTATGCAACGCATTTTCCACTTTCACAAATCATGCTAAATTTGCATTAGACAATACCTAATACCACTTTTCCACGCCTTACTTATAAGTACGATAACACATCGAAAGAATGTGAGAGCTTCTTTTCTATTAATCCTATTAAATTAAACTAATATAGTATTCACTTACGGAAATCGCAACTTTTACGGTCTCCCACAAAAATGTTTGCCTCTGGCCTATTAAATATACACTGCAAGGAGTAAGGAAAAATTAATAAGAAAAAAATATAGTGAAATATAGAAATACAGAAATGAGTGCATTCTTGAAGACCCGATTTTATGAAATCGCTGGTGCACTTGTTATTTACGGAGTCTCGTGGACATTTTCTGTTTGTTTGTTCGAATTGCAAAATCGTAAATGCTACAAATAGAGAAATAGACAGAAAGTCAAATCTTGTCACCAAATAACTAATTTTCATATTTAATTGATAAGTGATTAGTTTACAAATAATCGTAATACATTTAATTTACCTGCTGAGGCTCTTTCAAATCAACACAAATTCGTACCTCAGGCGCATGTATGTTCATTCGAAGCAGCCAAACTGATAATACTATGTATTCACATTGAACTTCATCAACTTGGATTTTACGTATCGAACAATCAGACTGAAGGGAAATTCCAAAAAAAATGTTGATTATATATACTGTATGCTGTATAAATACACAACCAGCGCTGGTAAATAATTTAGTATTAAGTTTGAGCAAAGACAGAGTAGAATAGAGTAAAAATCGCCAATAATCGAAGATGACGAACGTGGTATCCTCAATGTTGAAACCTGATCAGCCATTTAAGGAGCTTGGATGTCCTTCCTGCAATCTCTTGTCGCTTAACCATTTGGCGTTACAGCAAAAAATAAATGCAAATTTTATCTTTCATGCGATTAAAAACTATAAAAAATCACCGACCGATCGCAAGACGATAACCTTCATTAAAAATAAGTTTCAGGGTCTAAAGATCTTATGGCTTGAGTTCCAGCGCAGGGATAACCAAATTCGACGGTATTACAATTGCAAGGAGGATCAGCACGAATACTTTCAACAGGAATTGTTTTCGCTCGTAAAAGAGAAATATATGCTAGCCCGTGTTCTCATGAATCGCGACAGAAAAAAATTACTTTTACATACAACTTTCGAGACTGGAAATATTTAAAGTTTAAAAAACGGAAGCAGATTTAATAATTGTCTGTAATTGTTAAATTAAGTCTTTTTCATATATGTATGTATAGTATGTGTACTTAAGAATATTAATACTCGCCGAAGATATAAGAATACTCGAGAAGATATGATATGTTTAGAAATAGATAGATATAAGAACTTAGATGCCTTGGTTACTTTAATTTAAAATATAATAAAAAAATATATATACAAAATAGATTTTTAAACTCAATGTACGGAAACTAATCAACAATACACTTAAAAAACACACACACAAAGGACTACCCCTTGATTATTCTCATAGGGCAAGTATAAAAACAGGAACGCTAAAAATTAAACACATTATTATTATTCCTTAAATAAATGCACCGAAGGCTTATTGATTATATCTATATAGTACGTTTAAAAAATACCATACAAAATATAGCAAATTTTTGACAACCTAAACAATTAAGACCAGACAGCAGCAACGTTTTTGCCTTATAAAATAATTTCTTAAATAAATTATATATTTTTATCTAATCGCAACTACGCTTGCTATTTTTCATTTTGCGATGCGGAAATAGGCGTGGCACAAATCTGAAAGACATTCGATCTGCGGGCAACAATAACAAGTGCTGTCGAAAAAATAATAATATTTTTATCCATCTGATATCTAATGTTTCATATGAAAAGGCAGTCCAACATACATGACTGTTGTTGATACTGATCAAGAATATATATACTTCATGGGATCAGATGCCTCTTTCTGTCTGTTAGATAAATTTTCTGCAGGCACAAAGTTATAACACCCTTCTACCCTATACATAGCTTGCTAAAAGCGACCGAAGTGCCCTTAAAAAATCTAGAGGCTTGTCGTTTGTCTTATACAATCGACAAAATCGTTTGTCTTATACAATTTTTTCCTCACAAAAGTCTTAATAAAATATTGCTGACAGATATTCATTAAAGAATATTAACAATAGTCACTAGACTATACCATATTTCGATTTATTATCTCTAAAATTAAGTACTACGCAATTGGGGAATACCAAATAATTCTTAAGTGGTGAATACCTCTTTGCACGTATACCGAATAACAAATGGGTACAAGGGTTTCTTTTTGATGAAAAATTATTCATGAGTTTTTCAATAGAGTACACTTTATGCTGCCAGTGCGCTCGCGGCTGATTTGAACGACGATTATCAGACTGATGTTAAGTAATGAGCTAGGTAAATCAATTTATTAAAATTGAAACAAAATGAATAGTTCAAGGAGATGTATGTATTACACACACACACACATATATATATATATATATATATATATATATATATATATATATATATAATATATTCAGGAATAGGTCCACCACGACCAAAATAATTTGATAATTTTTATTATACACCATTAGATTTCCATATCGGTATATAGGTAAAAGACACCGCAAGAGTAAAACACGCCGTTCAAAAAGGCATTTCTAGTTAGATTTCTCTTTTTCTAGCTTGTTTGAGGATTTATTTAAGCAGATTAGTTTTGGGAGATCTATATATATTGTATTATATTTTTTTTTGTTATGGAATATATTACTCTATATCCTCTTCTCTCAATCCTTTGCCCGCAATCCTTTGTTTCTGATATTTAATGCATTTTTCGCTAAAATTTGCATTTAAATTGGTAAAATTAAAACTCACTTCCAGTTTTTGTAAGATGTAACTTTAAAATTAAAATATATTTGATGCCATGCGAGAGTACACTCAAATCCGTCTAAGCCCCATGTAAAAAATTTTTCAATTACCATCAAGATTTCCAGGTTTTAATCTAAAAGAGATTTCGTATGTAATTAGCCCATATGTATATATATGTATATGTATATGTCATTACCGGGTATTTCTTATTTGAAAGAAGTAGTTTTCTTTCTTGTCACGTCGATAAGATAAGGTTTCTTAATCACATTTATCATTGAGTGGAAGTGTTGTCAGGTTTATTGAAGCTTATCGCAAAGCTGATAGATGGCAAAGAGTATAAAATACATTAAAAAGTAATATAAATTTTTTATAAGTTTTAGAAAAGTTTAGATCTCAAGTCATAAATAAAAGTTACTCGATTTTGTCGTGTGAAGCTGATATCGGGTAATTGGCGAATTCTTTAAGTTGCGAAACTTCATCAGGAACCACCATCAGGACTGTTAATAAATCAGAATAGAAGTAAATAAGTAGTTTTCCAATTGAACATCAACGAAATATTTTTCGGTTTCGCTTCCACATAATGGTAATTGAACACCGCTTAAGGACATGATTAAACTTGTTTTCGAACACTGATTTGACTTCAATATGTTCGAATCGTTTTTAAGCTTCTTGTCAGTAGATATGCACTATGCACTTAAGTAACCTAAACCTGCACTAATTAAATTCGATTATTATTTGAACTTCAAAGCATATCCATAAACATAGACACTGAAAAAGTTTTGACCTAACTTCGAATAAGATTTTTTAATGCTATTAAACTCCAAGGCATTGCAAAGTACATAAGTAGTAAATGGCCAAAGTACAATAACTGAGCCTCGAAAAGCAGGGACAGTATATTGATCATACTATAGTAGTCAATCGATAGCAATAACCCACGTAAGATACCCAGAACATAACATAAGCACTCAGAAGGATCCCACAAATGGCAACAAGGGAATACAACATGCATATCCTAATGGCGCGAGCGTGTGCTAATAGTCAATACCCTATACTTAAGGGAATATATAATGCTGAGAGCAATTAGAAACTCACATGTTAACTTGCTGCTAGCACATCTAATAAGCTGACACTGCACATCTATTTACAACTTCCTATACTGTTCTCGGCGTAACAAATAAATAATAATTTGTTTGAAAGTCGAACATTGCAATATGCCAACGGACAAATGCTGGGGTAGCAACCAAAAAAAGGAACAATAATCAATCGCATGGTGATAAGACTTTTAATTTAATCGCTATCTAATTACGGTCAACAGAAGAAAGAATAACGAAGAAAATAAAATAGTTTAATCAGGCAGATAAAAATCAAAATGCTGCGTGACACAGATGCAAAGAGAATCTAAAGCTAAAGATATACAAGTAACGGTTAGAAACAAAAACAACATGATTGTCTTAATCGATAGAGTTCTCCACAAAGTTGCAGAAGCTAGTTCGATTTATTTTTAAAGATACAGAATATTCCTTGATAAACCTCAATTTCAGATTTGGCGTTTCTGCCAGGCTCATGGTCATGATTGCGAGTAAAGTACAGAACACCTCTTAATGGCTCAGATTGATCTTAAGAAACAAATAATTTTTCACAATTTTTATACCCGCTACTCAAACGGTATGTATGTACTCCAGCAAATGTATGTAACAGGCAGAAGGAGTCATCTCCGACCCATCCAGCAATTCATGAAGCATCAACAGCCAGACGATATAGCCATGGTCTGTCCCTATGGAAAGAATACGTACTTGCTATGATCAGCATACCGCACTGTTTTGCCTTATGAGACGGGTATCTTACAGTCGAGTACCGGTATAAAAAGTCGAGTAACTGTGCTGTACATATGGAAAAAACTACAGACTTTATAAAATTTTCGTTAAGACAAAAATCTTAGAAGATATTCAAGATATACTTTTATATTACAAAATCAGGCTAGTGCGTTCGGATCATAATTACTTTAGTTGATAATCTGGTATATATTATACTCTATGGTATATTTTGAATGTAGTTGAATAACATATATATAGCTTTTGGTATTTACGGTATATTAATTCGACTGTAGCTTTCTTGTCATATATAAAATCTGTAGATTCTGATAAATAATTTAGATTTAAGTTCTTTATTTATTTAGCTGTAATGTTTAAAATACAAATACCACTAGTTTAACTTTTTAATATGTGATAATAATTCTTATACGTTATATGTAGAAAAAAGGAAAGTGTTTTGATATCATGTAAATTTCATTTTAAACTCATTTTTAAAGTATTTTTTATTAACACATATTTTTATTTAAACTTAAGTTATCAACTATCTGTTAACACTATGGGCGGCGGGTATAAAAGGAATAATAACAATAACATAAAAACAATAACATGGGACTGTTTTCTTAAAACGCAGAAAAATATGCAAAGCTTTATAATTTTTCTAAATCATGCGAAGCAATCCCAATAACCATAGCAAGGAATTGAACCCTTGTGCGTTCGGTCGATTTCCAATTTCAACCATCGGAAGTATTGCACCACTAGTGGTTATTCACCACTGACCAATAAATTTGTTATTGCTTAGTGTTGCCACTCACTCAGTTAAATGATATTTCACCAGCGCAACCCATTTCTCTTAATTTGTTAGAAAACTCGGGTAAGTGGCCGCAATTTGTGCTGTTTGTTGTACTACATGTGCGCAACGTAGCAAAATATGCGTTGATGTTATATGCATAGCATATTAATAGATTATGCATTTAATATTCTTTTATTATTTCCCATGCCCAAACTACTTCAAATTATTATGTACGTCTTGTTCTTACATTGAGAACTGAATAAATTGTCTAGATATTGTCTACACTCATTGCAACGCTACATGATATGACTTTTTATTTTCACCTCCTCACTGACTATTATTAAAACGGGTAACTCATATTCGATTCGAAGTGTTTAGAAGAAGAATTATATAACACCAATTGGTTAACTGTAAAACATCGGTTAAGCCCGATAACATGAATCAACCGCTTATATAATCAGTTAAGCGCGATATAAACGCTTAAGTGATCGGTTAACATCGGTTAACCGAATATTTAATCGTTAACCGTTATATCATCGGTTAACCGGGATAACGTCGCTAACCGATTACTTAAACGGTTAACTTCATTAGTTACAGAAAAGTATTCTTTAAAGTATATGACGAAAAAGAGGTAATTTTTATTATTTAATTTTATAGAACTTCCTAGCTAAACGGTTAGCCGGCGAAAAAATCGGTTTACCGACTTAATGTAAAGTGTGCGGCCATGTCTTAACAGTAATACTAACAGATATGCATTTAAATTTGTTAATATAGGCCGTCCTTAGACGTGAAGAATCGCGTAGCCTCAAGTTCAAATAAGAGACTGTCTCATCATCATGACAATTCATAATCACTCGCTCATCACAAACACAAGTCGTTGAGCCAATCAACAAAGTAAATAGAATTTAGTTCGACTTCATTCGTCTAACAGCACTGTTGTACAATGGGTCCGATAACTGTAGCTCTGTTTATATTGACTGCATTGATAGGCCTGATTTACATCTTTCTAATATGGAATTTCAACCACTGGAACAAACGTGGTATCAAAACAAACAAACAATGGCAAACAATCCATTTCTGCTAATGGGCGACATTTGGAAGGAGCGACGCGCTGAAATAACACCTGGACTCTCAACAAATCGAGTAAGAATTATTGAGTTGAATACTAATTGGACAAAAACTACTTATGTTTTTATTTTGATTAGGTGCAAGCAGTTTATTCCGTCACCCAAAACATTTGCAAGCAGTTTGTCGACTACATAAAAAAGCAACAGCGCATGGCGCCATCTGGTGGCCTTAATGCGAAAACTCTGAGCCTTTGCTACTCAACTGAAGTAGTTGCTGACTGTGTGTTGGGCATTTCGTCGGGAAGCTTTAGTGATAATCCAACACCGCTTGTGGGAATGATTAAGCGTGTCTTTGAACACTCGTTTGGCTTCATATTCTTCAATACGTTGGCATCGCTGTTTCCTCTAATCAGGAAGTTCTATTGTGTACCATTCTTCACTAAGGATGTTGAAAATTTCTTCTTTGATATCATGCAGAAGGCCATCAATTTGCGACGAGAAAACAATGAGCATCGCAACCGAGCGGACTTCCTTAACTACATGCTTCAGCTGCAAGAAAAGAAGGGACTCGACACAATGATGCTCACATCTCATACAATGACCTTCCTAACCGACGGGTTTGAGACCACCGCCTTGGTGCTATCCCACACTTTGTTGCAACTTGCTCGCAATCCGGAAGCGCAGCGTCTGCTTCGCGAGGAGGTGGCAACAGGAGAGCTAAGCTTTGATCAACTGAGTGAGCTGCCTTATTTGGATGCTTGTATAAGCGGTGGGTAAATGAATCGAATTCCAATTACTCTTTTTATCTGAGCGCAACTTAAATCCCTAGAAACACTTCGTATATTCCCACCGGGACTGGCGGCACGTAGACTTGTAACGGAACCTTTCAAATTTGTTAACAAAAATGGAGTCAGCGTGGAGGTAGTTCCTGGAGAAGTGGTAATTGTGCCCAACTATGCCTTCCACCACGATCCGAACTACTATGAGCATCCAGAAAAGTTCCAGCCCGAGCGTTTTCTCGAGCACAATGGAGGCGTGCGCAAATATCGCGACCAGGGAGTCTTTTTTGGGTGGGGTGATGGACCTCGTGTTTGTCCAGGTCTGTAAACAAAATACTATCCGTAAAATATTTCTACTACTCGGCTATATTTATATATATCACCAGGAATGCGTTTTGCACTTACCCAACTCAAAGCTGCATTGGTTGAAATCGTTCGTCATTTCAACATCAAGCCAAATCCACAAACACGCACTGACAACGCCTTGGATGAGACATATTTCATGGCTACCCTTAAGGGCGGCATTTGGTTGGATTTTGAGGCGCGTGATTAAGATATTTTCACATCCGCTACCTATAGTGACCCATTGGGTAGAAGGGTATTATAACTTTGCGCCAGGAGGAAATTTATCTTTGTCCCCAAATGTAATTTTAAACAAATACATTTTTTCATACCCTCAGTGTTTAAAAAAAATAAAAGAAATTATTTCATATTGCAAAATCTGTCTGCATCTGTAAGGTTTTAATAATTTTGTTCAGTAGCTTTGGTTTTATAAAATATAACCGGAATACGGTGTTACAATTATTCTATGTTTTGATTGTTGCTATATAATATGTACTATATAAATATAGAACGTTAATGCAACATATATCCAGCGGAAAGAGTCACTAATTTAGAGCCAAAGGCGTTACTTCAAGAGACGATAAGCTAATTGAGATGTAATATATGTAAGGCATAATATTTTATTATATATGTTTATATATGTGACCTGAAATTCACTTACATTCAAGGGTGTAGATCAGGTATTCATTTGAAGATTTCACAATTTGCAAAAGTTTTTCTATTCAAACATTTATATTGTCTTAATTCCAGCCATATTTAAGATAAATTTTGAAATTATTAAACATAAATATTTAATCACATGGTTCATGGTTCATTTCATTAATTTATTCTTTTACTGTTATAAGTGGGAAACAAAATCGTTCGATAGATGTTATAACATTATTGAAACAAATTAGACCAACTTAGCGCCATCTAGCGCTCAATTTAAACGAACCGGTTATGTCAAATAATTTCGTCAGCTTTATAAATCATTTTAATTTTTAACATACATAAAATAACATAAGAAAAATATAATAACAGAATATTATATAGGAGGAGTCCGTTCGAGGATGATCTTTCACAACAGAATGTTATTGGATCATTTTTTTTCATTTTGGTACATTTTCAATATGCCTGGTCTAGAATTTAAATTTTTTATAAAATTTTATGTTCACACATATTATTTTAACAAATGGCTCTGTTCCACCAGATACAAAATTTGTATCAGTTAGAACCATGACAAACAATGGAAAATATCGCATACAGTCGATTTGCGACGTACTGTGTCAATTGAGAAAATATGTATGCGCCAATCTAAGGTCTATCACGAAGTAAACACTTATATATTGTGAAATACAAAAAATCTTTCGTGAAAAAATTTGTAGTACATTTTTGCTAAAATTGGTACATTTTTTCAAAATTTTGGTACAATCAATTTTTTTGGAATGGCAACCGTGCATAGGTTAAGCAGTTTAATAGAGAGCTGTACCTCAACTACGCCTTGTAAGTATAACATATATGTACATGTGTGCATATAAATCTGTTGGCATAGTCCGCCCCTGGATGTAAACAATCAAGACCGCGGTTTCAGGTTCAAGTGACAGTCCCATCATCATGCCAATTGATAACGACGAGTTCGCTCATCACAAACAATCAGCGTAGAGACAATCAACAGCGTATCTGGCATTTAGTTTGAATGTGCTCGCCTAGCTGTAGTGTTGTTCAATGTGTCCGATAACTATAGCATTGATAGTACTGGCCTTATTGATAGGCCTGATCTACATCTTTCTCATATGGAATTTCAACCACTAGAACAAACTTGGTATCAAAACTGTTAAATCGTGGCCACTTGTTGGAAGTTTCCCAAGTGTGTTTACCCAAAAGCGAAATGTTGCATATGAAATTCAAGATATATACAAGTAATGGTGGTAAATATTATTGTAAAATTTTGCTAAATACTTTCTTTTTCCCCTCAGCCAGTATAAAGATACTGAAAATATCGTAGGCGTGCTGAATACTCGAGCGCCACAGCTGTTGATCTTAACTCCGGAATATGCGCGAGCTGTTTACGTGACAGAGTTTCGAAAATTTCATGACAATGAAATGTCTCAATTTGTGAGTGGAAATTAAATGAAAGAATACAGAAGTGTTATAATTCAATTTTTTTAAAGACCAATGAGAAAGTGGATAAGATACTGGCAAACAATCCGTTTCTGCTATTGGGTGACAAATGGAAGGAGCGACGCGCTGAAATAACACCTGGACTTTCACCAAATCGGGTAACAATTTTATTAAATTGTTTACCAGTTGAACTAAATTTTGTTTACTTTGATTAGGTTCAAGCAGTTTACTCCGTCACCCAAAACATTTGCAAGCAGTTTGTCGACTATATAAAGAAGCAACAGCGCATGGCGCCATCTGGTGGTCTAAATGCGAAAGCTCTTTGCCTTTGTTACACCACCGAAGTGGTAGCCGACTGTGTGTTGGGCATTTCGTCGGGAAGCTTTAGTGATAATCCAACACCGCTTGTGGGAATGATTAAGCGTGTCTTTGAACACTCGTTCGGCTTTATATTCTTCAATACGTTGGCATCACTTTTTCCTTTAATCAGGAAGTTCTACTGTGTCCCATTTTTCACTAAGGATGTAGAAAATTTCTTCTTTGATATAATGCAGAAAGCCATCAATTTGCGACGAGAAAACAATGAGCATCGCAACCGAGCGGACTTCCTTAACTACATGCTTCAGCTGCAAGAAAAGAAGGGTCTCGACACAATGATGCTCACATCTCACACAATGACCTTCCTAACCGACGGGTTTGAGACCACCGCCTTGGTGCTATCCCACACTTTGTTGCAACTTGCTCGCAATCCGGAAGCGCAGCGTCTGCTTCGCGAGGAGGTGGCAACAGGAGAGCTAAGCTTTGATCAACTGAGTGAGCTGCCTTATTTGGATGCCTGTATAAGCGGTGGGTAAATGAATCGAATTCCAATTACTCTTTTTATCTGAGAGCAACTTCCGCAAATCCCTAGAAACACTACGTATATTCCCACCGGGACTGGTGGCACGTAAACTCGTAACGGAACCCTTTCAGTTTGTTAACAAGAATGGAGTCAACGTGGAGGTGGTTCCTGGAGACGTGGTAATTGTGCCCAACTATGCCTTCCACCACGATCCGAACTACTATGAGCATCCAGAAAAGTTCCAGCCCGAGCGTTTTCTCGAGCACAATGGAGGCGTGCGCAAATATCGTGAGCAGGGACTCTATTTTGGGTGGGGTGATGGACCTCGTGTTTGTCCAGGTTCGTAAAGATAATACTATTCGTAAATATTACTACCATTGGTCTATCCTTCTATATGTCACCAGGAATGCGCTTTGCACTTACCCAACTCAAAGCTGCATTGGTTGCAATCGTTCGTCAATACAATATCAAGCCAAATCCAAAAACACGGACCGACAACATCTTGGATGAAACGTATTTCATGGCCACCCTTAAAGGCGGCATTTGGTTGGACTTTGAGGAGCGTGACTAAGATATTTTAAATACCGATCATAATAAAGCAAATCAATACCTATGCATTTCCTGGTGAGCAAAAATCAAGATATTTGTTCTGTAGTTTTTGTTCTATGATTAAAACAACCATATGTGTTCTACACAGATCTATGTAATACTTTATACTTTAAATTTAGAGCGTTAATACAACATTTTTTCCGGCGGTATGAGCCACCTATTTAGTCGCGACTTAAAGCCAATTGCACCAAGGGCAGGACTTTAATAGACGATAAGTCGGCCAAGATGGCCTCGATACTATCTAGTGAGGCCACTTGCATTATGCTCTCTTTACGAAAACTTAAAATTATGATGGCAAATAGTGGCAAGATCTCCAAGCTATCAAAGCCTAGTATCTGCAAGGCACAAGAAGAAATAACTTTATCGTCACGAGATGGTGAAGAACATAAAAAGGTCTTACCAAGTCCCACAGTACCAATAACTGATCTGGTGGCAAATGGCCGGAGAAACCTCGCATTAACCATTTGAATACTACACGTAAGCTGCAAGGTCATAGAAATCAGTTGATTCTATTGAATGAATTAAATTGAGTCCAATTGCTATACTTACGGCTGTATTTGCAACTCACGGAAATGCGACCACAATTGTGGCTCATAAGTCTGAAGCAGCTTTTCGAAGAGCAGGCACAGGCTAACGATACCCTGTGGATGCGTATTGATTGTAGTCAATCGATGGCAATAGCGTATGTAAAATGCCCGGAATGTATAATATAGGCACACGGGAGAATCGTACAAATAGCAAAATGGGGCGGCGAACATGCAGATGCCGTGGAAGGGCACAACCCCCGATGGGGGTCCCTCATATGTCTTGCCCTTCACTGGAAATTGTTCGTAATCTACACAGTTTGCTATATCCGTGTCGCGAGAGAAGCACAGTAGTACTTGGTAGAGTACATCTTCAAACACAAAATACTGATCATCGTTAGAAGCCGTCAACTGAATATCCTTGAAAACAAGCTTATCCACAATATGATCGGTGGTCCAAACGACGTTCCGTAACTTCTGCCAATACTCAATGTCCTTTGATGAAGAAAATATACATATATTAGACTGAATAAATAATTCAATGCAGTTTGAAACTCACATAATCGTGTAGCTTGCTATCTAGCACAGAAGCCCAAAGTGCACCGCGATAAGGAGCTGGCGTACAGCCCTTCTTCAAGTACTGCTGACACATTGGGGCATGCCTGCTATCCAGAATACGTTGACACTGATCCGGCACAGTGTAGTGATCACTGCGTAACAAATCTGCGTAATGTGTTCGCAATTCGAAGAGATTCTTAACGGGTAGTGCTATATGTGAAAATTCCCATTGTGGTATTTGACTGTGTAACAATAGAAATATTTTATAATGTAACTATTGCATGCAAATGTATATCTTATTCGAGTCTATGCATACTCAGTACTTTCGGTGGTTCTAGCCGGTCCTTTCAGTGATAGTAGAACCTCCAGAAGGTCTTTCGGAGCATATACGGGGCGATAATTTGAAAGATCTGTAAGATTTTAGAATAAAGTTATCAAAATTATTATTGACCAAAAGATGGCGCTTAAATATAATAATTTTATTTAGTTGCCAATCCTCAAAATATGCAATAATAAATTTATTTATTATGCTTAGAAATGTTTGCGCTACAGGCCAGTAGATGGTGTTGTACAGTTGATAAATTGAATATTAAATATATCTAAACCTATCTTAATCATTACATTATCTGAATGCTTTAAAACCCTCGAATTATGCGATGTACGTATGTCTGTCTCACAGAAAGAATTTTTGGGGTAAATTTAATATACTAAATATTTCTTAGCGCTTCATGCGAAAGTAGATTATTTCCAATCTAAGGCACGTATTTTTGCGGCTCTTATTTTAAATTTTTAGGTTGCTAAATTACCAAAGTATACATATAAATAAAATAATGTTTTTGATTGAGTTTCTTTCGTTCAAAAACACGCAAGAATTGAATTGAAAGTAGATCTAAAGAATGCAATTATAATTGTTGAGTTTCGTTAAAAATTAAATTCGATGTAAAGAAACCAATTGCAACTAAATATTTTAGTACCTCGACCAACAGGTGGCGCTTTAATAGGCCGTTTCTGGTTGAATAACTTTTACGTGTAAAAGTATGCTATGAATTTTATTAACTTTCTGCAATGTCAAGAAAAGAAAGTTAACTCGAAAGTGGACAAAAACCTTTTACTAAGATTCAGTAATAAACTTTATTACGTTTTCAAATGACAGACTTTCTACGTTAAAAAGTATACTATGAATTAATAATTTAACTTTGCGATTTTCATTTAATTGAAGTTTTAAACTCCAAAAGTAAATTAAATACGCTGATACGACTACTCACATCAATGACTTAAATCTCGCCATTTCTATAGTTTTAGTACTAACCATTGACTATAATGTTCTTTGAAAACTGTGCTTTAGCTAATAATTTTCAAACATTTGAGAATATGAGAAATTTAAATATTCTCAACCAAACGCAAAATTTTTGCTTATTTAAAAAAAAAAAGTCAAACCAATATTAACTAAACCCAATTTTATTAGAGATTATGAAACATGTAGGATATAGCATCAATTAATTTTGATTGTGATTATGCCACCTTCGATTATGTTACACAAATATTTGATTGGGCAATGCTTTCAGAACTGCAAACAATTTATTGCAATACAGAAAAGATTGCATACTTTTAGACTGATCATAGAAAATAATTGTTTAGTGTAAAATACAAACTGCTACAATCCGGACCCTACGTTTTTAGCTATTGTATACACTTATTTTACAATAAATTTGAATGCTTTTAAAAAAGGCACATGTGGGCACAATTAGCGCAAAGAGGCCAAGTTGAAGTTTTTTAGTGAAAATTTAGTTATTTTAAATTTGTATTCGAAATTACAACATTTGTCAGCCAAATTTGAATTTATTTAATGTACGTTCAAATATATAAATGTAAAATTGAAATAACTTTTATATATTACTACAAGTTCAATTCGCAATTATGTTGAAACAACAAAAAGGGGTTAAAATCAAAATGCGGCATGGTGCAGTGTTCGGGGCATGAGCAAAGATCAATTTCAAGATCAAAGGCACATAGCCATGGTTCAAAAGGAGTGATAACGGGCACTGGAAAAGTGGATTGGCTGTAATCTACCATTTTAGTGGAAAGTCACTGTATACTAGTCGATACTAGTGCCGAATGGTGGTACATAGTGGTGTATAGCCGTAATGACGACTAAGATAAACAAAATAAAGAGCTGTTAACACCAAAATTTGGTGTGATGTTATGCAGACATAGGCATCCTAACATAAGGAATTGGCTAAAATTGACTTACCCATGTTATAGTTGCTCAGTTCATTCCATTTTGCTACAAAGTCTTCTCGATCAGCACTAATACGTGGTTGTCCGTGCAGTGGAACTTTCAACTCGCCACACATAGCATTGAGGCTCTTGCGGACACGCCGATCCCAGAGAACTCCAGCACGCTTTAGATAGCCCAAGGGATCACTTTGTGTCGCTTTCTAGTTGTGAACGCAAAGGGTAAAATAAAAATGAATAGAAACCTCTGATCCATAAAAATAAACATCAGGTAGAACTTACAGAAGTAGATGTCTGCCTGGTATCGCTAACATCTAGCTTTTCCAGGCGACTTCGAACCAGATTGTAAATCATATTGCGAATTTCAGTCTCCAGTCCAGCGGCCTTAATGGCATCTTCCAGAGTGTTGCGCATGTCGTTCTTGTCGACACTGGGACTGGCCACCAGACGCTGCAGTTCCTCATAAATGGGCTCGTAACACTTTGTGTTCTTTATCGCTGCTATAACTTTAGCAGTCATATGATGAATGCTAGCATCCTGCAGCTCCTCCATGCTTGTTTAGTTTGTGTTCCTCCAAAGGTCTGAACTCTTTGCCTCTTTATGTGGTTTTGCTGCTGCTGTTGTTCCTATGTTGTCAAAAAGCCCTTCTACAGCCGATTCAATTCTATCGATCAAACTTTGCTGCCTGCTTTGATTTGCATTTCTATTGCTGCCGGGTCACTATTTGAAAGTAATATACCTACATACTACTTCCGCCGAATGCTTCTTAGTTACGGAATGCAACCACTTGTTTGGCAACTGTCAGCCGTCGTTTCGACTTGCCAGTTGCTTGTTGGTAGTCGGCAGTTGGAAGGTGCGTCCTCGAAAACAACAACTTACGTTGCCTCCAACCCCCCGATACGTTGTACTCGTCCATATCGCAGCAGCAGTCGAAAAGTTCAGTTTGTTTCGCATTAACAAGAGCTAAAGGCGCGTGAAATTGCTTTCTATAATTGTGTACCACCTACTCTTCAAAGTACACCTTCGCACACAAACACAATTGAGCACACATCTGTGCAACATAGTTCTACAGTGTCCGTCGAACGCATTGCACAACTCAGAAGCAAACGTACAGTGGATAAACGAGTTTTCTGTTTCGATTTGTTATCGATAAACAATGATTGGAAGTGTTAGAAATGGTTTTATAGCAACGAGCCTTAAAGAGGAAGTGTCAACGCTCGTAGCAGGCAAGCGCTGACACAACAGTTACTCATTCAAACTTTTCGTTTTTTTTTTTTGTATATTTTATTTGTTTATTTTCACATTAGCTAACAGTTTTATCCACTGTACGCGTACAGCCACAAAACCATCATGTTGTTTGGCAGGTGTCATAAATATTGCGCGTACGACTCGAGTGCTCAACAAAATATTCGGCAACAACAAAGGCTCTGACACACCGATGTTGCTTTCGTCAGACTGCCAGCATCGGTGGAAAATGAAATAGAAGAATGATTGAAATGTGTATTACCAATTGCAACTCAACCTACTTATCAACAAATGTACGTAACTGTAAGCTGGCATGTTTTTCTATTTATTTGCCAAATATGAAGTTTAGCGTTCTAATGCGCTCTAACTATACTGATTAATATACTGCACATCCTGAAAGGTTTGCTTAATAAGTGGCACTTGTGGAGATAAGTAGGTTATGGCAATTACTATAATAAGTATAAAGCTATTTACTGTCATGAATGGATTTCCAAAGGAAATGTCCGCCCAAAAGAGCCGAAATTGCCGTAATAGCCAAAATGGCTTAGATGATTCAGATGTCAACAAAAAGAATCTTCACTGTAAAAAAAATTTAATTTTTAAATTGATGCTTGCAAATTAAGGAATTAGTCACGGTATCGTTCGTGGATATCAGCTTAAAGTCTAGCAAATTAATCTTTTGTGCTTTAGTTGCCATTTGACTTCGCCAATAACAACACAAAGATGTTTAAGCTATGGATCCTATTTGGTACTTAAAAAACAACGAATTTACTTGAACTCCGAATGCACTTACATCATTTCTTTACATTGAACTAAAGCATACTTAAGCCTGGAGTTTCTGATCGGGACCGCTTCGGACTTGCAGCCACAATGCTTCAAGACGCCATACACTAGCTGCCCCAATGAGAACATTAGTTTCTGGCTGCACACGTGAGTATACCCTTAGGTTTAATCAATCCAATACTACTTTCAATTTCGATAGACCTCTGAGGCCTCAAGGCATCTTAGTGGATACGCTCCATTTGGCAGGTCTGCCCTTAACGTCGAAGTCGTTGAAAGTGTTGATTCACAGTATGGGTGGCAGCAGGTATAGCACACCCAATTCCGTGCTGATCCCAAAGTTGTTACAACTTCCCGATGTGAACATTTTAGTCGTGGACTATGAGAAATTATCTCCCGAACCTTGCTACACTGAATCGTCCTATAACATTCACATTGTAGCTGGTTGCTTGGCACAATTGTTGGCCACTCTACTGTCGCTCGGATTGCTGGAGGCCAATCAGCTGCACCTAATAGGTTTAGGGCTGGGCGCACACGCTGCTGCATTTACTTCGAACATCTTGGAGCGTACTCACTCCAAGGTGTCTCACATTACTGCACTCAATCCGTCCAAGGCCCTGTACCTAACACCTGACATAAAACAGAGGATTGATCCCAGTGATGCTGAATTTGTGGATGTCATTCACACAGATGTTATGGTACTTGGTCTTATGCAGCCCGTTGGACACGTAGACTTCTATCCCAACAAGGGCGTCGTTCAGCCCAATTGCGGAGACCCGAAAGATAGTAAGTAATTATCAAAGTTTCGAAATTATTCCTACTAAGACTAATTAATTAATTCCTAACCAGTTAAATCCAATTACTGCTACCACCATCGCTCTGTTGAATACTATGCAGAATCAATTTTTTCTCCAACTAAATTCTGGGCATTCCGCTGCAAGGATTTGTACGGGTTTATTGTAGGCGAATGCCAGCCCAATGACGACCTCGTAGAACTTGGATATAATACACCTCGCACGGCACGCGGCAACTACTTTTTAGCCACCAATGATTATCCACCCTATGCTCGTGGAGAACAATTCTTGAACTTAGATCGCAATTTAGAAAACCAGACGTTCCTCCCCAAAGAAATGATTGAGATGCTAGGTAAAATGAAGGATGGAGCAAGAGGACTTACAACCTTTCATTAATGGAAATTTCGAAAATTTGTCGCGTTCAATTATGCTATAGGTATAAAAAGGATTGATCAATGTTTGCAATTAATCAAAATTGAATAGACAAACATTTTTATTTCACGAGGCCTGCGTTAGTACTCGTTTCGGATAATTTATTCTCGTCTGCATTTTGAAATTATTTTAGAACGCCAATTACTCAATTCTACATTTTCAATTTGGCGTCAGTGGTGCGCGCATATTTCGTTCTTAATATTTTTAGAAAAGCTCTATATGAGACAATTGTGCTGCTCGACTTGAGAATACCAATGTAATGAGATGCGATGCGAGTCACTGGGGGTGATAAGCAATCTCCTCTCAGTCTGTTAGATGGTCAGGAATAGTTAACTATTGGCAGTAAATGCATTTCTTAAACGAGTCTACTCAGTTTTATCCCATTGTTATGTGGTCTGTTCGACAAGAGTATTTGATTAAATTAGATCAAGTTTGATACGGTTTGTGAGTCAATTGTATAAGTGATTTATGCATTGTGTGAGGAGGTAGGGCCAAGTGGACCATAAGTATTAACTACGGCCATGGATTATGCATTCGATTTGGTAATTACTCTGGTAATTACATACATAGATGGAGCGTAAATCTAGCCTAAAATTTCGTGTCAACAAAAAGTGTCAGCAACTAAATTAGAACTTATGCCACATGTGCTATTTATACGAAATATTAAGACCGCAAATATGCAAAAACAATCGAAGCAAAGTATCTCCTGGTACGCGCACACTCACACAAACTCACATATACTCGTATGGTACACAGACAGACAGAGAGCAGAAATTGTTGCAAATGCCTTCCAAAGTGCTTCACGTTTTGTCATAAATAATAAAAATCAAGTGACCATCAAAAGTTGCCTTTGCCTTTGCCTTTGGCAATTGACAAAAATGCGGCACAAAAAGAAAAACTTGAGCAATTCGTCGGAAGGTTATACTGTGTATACAGACACATTCGCACACACGCACACACCGACACTCTCGCACAGTCGCACACACACACACCTCTGCAGCACCATGCCTCCCGTGCGACCTGTCCATTGGTTTGGTGCACGTCCAACTATTCTGATGTCCATTTGCCAGCCTGAAATGCCCGTTTGTTTGTTTTAACGCAAAAATATAAAACCACATCAACATTTTTTGAGTTGAAAACAATTTGCGCGTCCCCACTCCCCCACTCAGACCTACTCAACCCCACCGGAGAGAGGTGAGCAGAGCACAAGCTATAGCAAAAGCAGCAGCAACAGCAGCAGCAGCAGCATCACTAGAGCAGCAGCTATGCCATCGACATCTGGCCCACTCATGATCATATGGAAAAAATTGCTATAAAGTACTAAAAATACAATTACCGTGAGAAAATTGCGCTGATTTTGTGACTGATTGTGAGGACGTTTATAGCCGATTTTAAGTGACTGACGGACTGGGCGATCTGTTGTTGCTGTTGCTATTGCTGCTGCTGCTGCTGCTGCTGTTGATGTTCTGCTGCTTTGCTGTTGTTTCCCATCGCCGTCTCGTCGACCGACTGACTGACCATTTGCCACGTCTTTGCATAATTGTATAATGATTGCTTTCCGGCTGCCAAATGGAAATGAAGATAAATAGTTCAGCGATAAAAATGACGTCGCCATTTGTGGCAGCAATGCAAGCGACTGATTTGCCGCGATTTTCCCATTTTCCCACTTTCCGCCTATTTCGCCGATCTCATTTGTTGGCCCGACCTTAGCCCAGTCGAGAGCGACCTGCTGTCGGATCATCCGTTGTATTGTAGCACTTTGATCTGAAATCCGTGTCTGGCCAGCCTCTTCCACCACATTCCAATACTCAATACACACAGAGAGGAGCAGCCTCCGACGCAGCAGCAGCTGCAGGTATGGGAGGTAGGGGGAGTAAGACGGTGGGACAGCGAGGGGTTGTCGCTGGTTGTTAATAAAGCGTTTCGGAAAAGCCAAAGCAACAATAACCCAACCTGAAGGATGAGAATGTGTGTGTCTGAGTGTGTGTTTGTGAGACTGAGTGCGAGTGCGAATGCGAGTGACGTGGCCACTAAGCGGATTTTGTTGTTTATAAATAATGATCTTGGCCAGACGATTGGATTAGTGGGTGCTCGCGGTCCAACGCAGAAACTCGTCGACAGGCAACCTCAGCACTTGGCCAAGCACTTGCTCGGCCATTTCGCATACCGCATTCATAATCGCAGCGCGCACTCGAACACAACAGAAACGGAATCATGGTACGCATCGCCTATGGCATCGGGTATTATATCATATGCTATCATATGGAATCACACGGACGTACTATACATTTGTGTGTCTATAACATTATAGGAGGACGATGAGAAAATGGACATCATGCGGAAGGCATTCCAAATGTTCGACACCCAAAAGACGGGCTTTATTGAGACACTGCGACTGAAGACCATCTTGAACAGCATGGGTCAGATGTTCGAGGAGAGCGAGTTGCAGGATCTGATCGATGAGAATGATCCCGAGGATACAGGCAAAGTTAACTTTGATGGCTTCTGTAATATTGCTGCCCATTTCCTGGAAGAGGAAGATGCCGAGGCCATACAAAAAGAGCTGAAGGAGGCTTTTCGTCTATACGATCGCGAGGGCAATGGTTACATAACAACATCCACACTCAAAGAGATTCTCGCCGCTCTCGACGATAAGCTGTCTTCCAGTGATCTTGATGGCATCATTGCGGAAATCGATACTGATGGTTCCGGCACCGTTGACTTTGACGGTAGGTTTTATCAACCATAACAACAGCCAGCTGTAACTCTCTTAAACCAATATAATTTTCAGAGTTCATGGAAATGATGACGGGTGATTAAAACATATTCCCAGATAGGCAGAACGAGAGAGAGAGCTGTAAAGAGGCGACGGAGAGAGGCTCGCGGAAAAGAGTGTGTGTAAAATTTGGCTTTTTTTTTAATGATAATAGTTTTTTTTATTATTATTAAATAAATTAACTAAACGCTTTAAATCAAACTTTAGTTGTTGTGGGTTACTTAAGCATACAGTGAAATCAAATCAAATTAAATCAAATTCAATTAATAATAATTACATTTCCATATAGTTGATGCTAAGTCTAGACTTAAAATTAAATTCAAGCGTAAGTCTAAGAGTTAAGTTTAAGAACGTGTTTTTGTCATACCATATCAGAAGACACATCTAGATTATTTACAAGATCGCTCAAAACGACAATATATAATCTATATACTACGCATATATAGTTACTTGCCTATAATCAATTACTATTTGTCTATATATACAAACAAAACAGGAAACAAGCAAAATGATATGCAAATGAGTTAACTTGTGCCAAGCAGTTGGCATAAAAAAAATATATAATCTTGTGAATCGTTAGCAAAATGATGAGGAAGGGAGTTAAGCTTATCCTTAGAGTACTTAAAATTATTGAAATTAAATTTAATACAACTAAGTATGTGAAATATTGGACAAAATGATTTGCCAGCTTTCGTCTTTACATATACATAGAAATATGTGTAGAATATAATATAATAGTTCATTTTTGTATATGTCTTAAAAACTATTCAGTGGATTTTACATAAGGCAGCATTATCTTGCTTGAAGGCAACAAGTTGCAACTTGATTGCTTAATAATATACAAGAATAACTTGGTCTATCTATTTCACACGATGTAGCAAATGCAGGCACTGAAGAAAAATTGTAGTTCTCCATCGAGTTTACAAATGTTGCATACATTCTTTCCCCTCAGCGACTGTATGTGACAATAAATCGTTGAGTGATGGTCTTCAGTAATAGTAAAAGTTATAGTAATAGTAACGGTAACGAGTACACTTTAGAAGCATACGAATAAGGCTGGCACAGAAAGTCAATTAAATAGTTAAGCTTCATCTTCGATCAGAATTGCATGTATGTACATTGTAAGTATTATGTGTATACAACTATATCAAATGATATTTCCCAAATAGTTAAAGCATTTTTTTAACCAATGAACATACAATCAGTACTGCGCTTAAGCTTATTACTAGGCACAAAGTGTAGTACTTCTCTAAGAACTCATGCAAGAGACTATAACTAACTCTATTTCAAATATGATAAACAAATTTCTTCATTGAAAAATAGAAATCACAATGAAAACATAATTGATATGCAAAAAATCAAGTTATGTCAAATGAACAGACAATGGAACAGAAAATATTCGGCGAAGATGTATATGTAAATGAAACTTAGGTCAAACCCACTTAAACTAAGGGAACTACAGTCTATGGGTACTACACATATGGGTACTAGAATCGACTAACATGTGTCAGTAAACAGTTGATGATTTTGGACTGGACTGCAGCTTAGACAATCTTCATGGGCACATCGATGAGGCAGTCCGTCTCAAGTCGACCGAGTGTTTTCTTCACACGAAGCGCAGTGAGTCGCACCGTGGGATTGGGATGCCAGCACTCTTGCATAATTTTGCTGACTGTGGCGAGCACATCATCCTCTTGCCAACGCGCTGGTATTGGCGGCCGGAAGCCCTTCACGCACACCACGGCGTGCATGTCATCGAAGGTCGGATCCGAGGGGACAACATCGTGGTAGGGCAGCGCGTAGTCCTCGCACGTTGTCGTCTTTGTGTTCGAAATGGGCGTATAGCAGCGACGCGCCATCTCCCACAGCACAAGGCCAACAGAGTACATGTCGGCGCGCTTGAACTCCTCAAATTGTTGCGGATTTAGTGCCTGGCTAAGCACCTCGGGGGCCATGTAGCGTCGTGTGCCAACGCGTGTGTTCTGGGCAATGTGAATCTCATCGAGCTCCGAGATGTATTTGACTGCGAGTCCGAAGTCCGCAATGGCGCATTGGCCATTCCGCTTCACCAGGATATTCTTGCTCTTGATATCCCTATGCGCGATGGCTGGTTTGCCAGGTGTGCCAAAGATCTCGTCGTGCAGATGGGCCAGTCCCGAGGCCAGTGAGTAGGCAAGCAGCTGCAGTTTCTGTGGAGTGATCACCGACGTGGACAGATAATCGTGTAGACTGCCCACCTCGTGGTAGTCAGTGATAAGCAGCATTTGCGTCCAGCTACCGTTGCCCTTGATGTCGGCGGCTATGAAGCCCAAGATGTTCTCGTGACGCATGAGAACGGTTTGATAGATTTCCGTTTCACGGAACCACGACGCCTCCTCGGTAGTGAAGAAGGTCTTGACCGCAACACGCTCGTCGCGCCACTTGGCCAGCCACACCTCGCCGTAGCGTCCTTTGCCCACCAGACGCACCATTTGAATCTGCTTGGCAATCGTTCTCTGTACGAGCAGAGGTAGTCCTGAGCCCGAGCCCGAACTCTGCTCCACCAGCTGCGACAAAGGGGACAGCTGTGAGTTGCACATCGAGTTGATCAGGCGCGGTTGCTTTCGCGATTTCTCGCGGCGCTTATAGATGAGGCACATGATAAACACCACAACTATAAAGACGGACATGCAGACAATGATGGAGGCAAAGAGTGCTAGCGTATGCACCGATTCACTGCTCACTGGCAGCTCCGGTGCCGGAGTGGTCAGCTTGGGTGTGTAGGCGGGTTGCAGGTCGCGATTGCAGAAGTCTTCGCCCTCGCAGCAGACAATGTTCTTGCCATGAATGTGAGGCACTGAGGCTACTTTGCACTGTAAGCAAATGGAAAGGGGAATGATTATGACAATCGAAAGCAGAAATGATGAGAGCATTACCATTAGTAAACCACCATTCTCCTCTGGCGGCATGCATCCGTAAGTGCGCTCCTCCTCGTAGAGTCCTGTCGATTCGTCGTACACCTCCTCGACGGCACTGAAGCAACTGCCTCCAGGTCGTGTTTCGCAGGTGCCGTTGCTGGCATTGTTCGGACAGCTTCCATCGCAGTAGCAGCGCAGAGAGCGTGCTGAAATTGGAAAATAGTTTAATGAGTTCGAGTTGAGTTTTAGGTACAGTTAAGTATATTTCAAATTAAATATATTTCACATATGGCACGGCTTTACTAACAACCTAATAATAATAAATGTGTGAGGTGAAGCATCGTATAATGGCTCTAGCTCCCCTACTGGAGAATAGGTGCAAGGAAAAGCATGAAATAAATTTGTGTTTTTATCTTTAAAGTGAAGTTAATATATACAACTTTGTCTTAGAAACGAAGGTTTTGTCCAATAGAATCATTCAATATGGTAAAGAACAGAACTATTATTGTTGACTTATTAATATAATATATATAAATTTTCATATATGCCAACAAGTAGTTGAAGCAATACAGCACTAAAGTACCATAACAAGAGATTTACAAAAAAAATCCATTTAGATCAAGTTTGTATTTAATAAATAATTTAATTGAACTAGCAAATTCAATGTCCATATTCGAAAGATTGGAATAGCGTTTTGGTTCTTTTTGGATATAACACCCATTCGCATTTACATTGAAGGATATCAATCGCTTGTTGCATGCACGTTTATGCCAATAATTATAATTAGCTTGAACAATTCAATTAGAAGCCAAACTGTGTGCGGTTAAAAACGCTCGCCAAACGCGCGCGTGCATGAAATGCGACTGAGCATGAAGACAAAGCTCTACTGAGCGATGGCCGGTGGCTGGGGATTGGGGTTTGGGGTGTGGAGCTGGGCTGACCGATAACGGTAATTCGAGCAATTGATTCAGGTCGCCGCTACACGCCATTTACTCGCCAAGCCAAGCAGCCAACTCAACTGAGGAGCTAACTTGGTAACTAAGCAACTAAGTAACAAATTACAGGCAACCAGCTAAGCTGAGACTGAGCTTCAGTGTGTGCTCAAGTGACAGCTTCGCCGGCTGCAGCTTCAACTGCAACTTCAATTCCAGCTCTGCTTGGTGGTCAACCGAGCCAATGGGCTGGCGATTTATGGCTACAACTGCTTAACGGTTTAGCTTCTTACAGGTTCTGCCCGTTGTTGTTGCTGTGCTTTGTGGGCGTCTGCGTCTGCGTCTATGTCTGTGTCTGAGCTTGGTGCGTTTTTATGGCCACATTTCGCATGGCTGCAGTAACTGACACTTAAGAGAAGCCAGCAACCGCCGTTAGCAAGCCATTGAGTCGTTCCCATGGCTGATCTATGCACCCGCCCGCTAGCACTCACTGCCAGCATTGTGTAGCAGCTCCTCAATAGCTGCATTCGCTGTTCATTCATAAAAATCACTTAAGTGCTTGTGCAAAATGTGCAATAATTTTATATACTCGAGCTGCAAGCTGCAAGCTGCAGGTTGCTTTGCCTGTTGTTTGCTTTCGGATTCCCCTCACTGCTGCCTGTTCAGCCCACACGGCAAAGCACAGGCTATTTAACATATTTTTAGACATTCTTATAACGCAAACGAGACCGATTAATGCGGCTATTTATAAGCCATAAAATACTGTACGAACATACGAGTATTTGCCAGAAGATTTACAACGCTAGGCGGATGTGTGTCATGAGTTGCTGAGGTAAATAATACGGCTGTCTCTTCCAAGAAGCAGCTCAATTTGTTCGACCAACTATTCCACAATGACACCAGCTGCCTCGCTGTTGGCAACAGATTAATCCATCTGGAGAAATTGATTAATTTGTAATTTGTGTAAGGAAGATAGTTATCAACGAATTTGCTCATTAATTTAGAACTGAACAATACAACTAGAAATTAAACTTTTGGGCCTTGCTTTCAGCTTGTGTCATTAGTTGGATATTTGGATAAAATAACTGGTTCACAAGGCTCAATTGTTGATAGGAAAGCAACTCGAAACTTTGCTTTAACTTGAGAATTGTTTGGTTTAGTTCTCTTTGTTGACATTGGGTTAGATTGGCGATTGCTATTGGATTAATAAATAAACAGTTGTTGCATAAATCCAACGGCAACAAACGCCTTTGGGTGACTTTAGGCAATTAAGCAAATTTCCTAAAAATATGTAGCTTATTGCAGGGTGTCTGACAGTCGAGCAGCTCAATGAAAGAGTGAGAGGAAATTCAGAGCACTTACACACATGTAAGTATGAATGTGGTTCGATTTTTGTAACGACAAAAATCACAAATTGGCGGATGTTGTTTGCATTTTGGGCCACACCCCACCATCGAATGCAATGGGCGCAATGGCGAGATAATAATTTAATTACACTTTAATAGCAGCGAAAATTGCTGTTGTTGTTGTTGTTTTAGATCTCTTCTCAGCTGTTGTTGCAGTTTGTTGGTTCAACTTTTGCTAGTTGTTGGCGAGTGATTTGGCAACGCAAAACGTGACTGCAAACTGTCGACAATGACAAGTAGATGATATGCCTTTTTTATTCATTCATTTTGCTGTCGATATTGGCAACAGCCAATACCTGTGCATCAACTGAGACTGTTCCTACGTAGCACAGTAGCCTCTTCGGCTTGTCCTCTACTTCCATCTCAGTCGCGTCGTCAACACGGCAACCAGACAAATTATAAATTTTATACCGTTCTTATGATAAAACCGAAGATAAAAGGGAAACCAAATTATGAAAAGACGCCAATTTGTTGCGCCCATCTCTGGACCCAGACCCGGTCTCTCTCCAGTTCCCGTCCTCTCAACATATTTTGCTACCTGTTTCGGCCATGAGTCGGGCCTTTCATGATGCTGAGCGGCTCCAACTTGGCGCCAACTGCACGCGCTACAGAAATCACATTTCATATTTCGTTAAGGACTTGAAAAATATGCAACTAACAACAAAAAATTACTAAAATTATTGCTTGCATTAGGCAGTATTCAGTAAATACTCGTAAAGCATTATAATTAGCAATTATTAAATATTTTATACAGCTGGGAAATTAAAATAAACACCACTTTAAAAAATTCTACCGTTTAACATATACTACTAAAAAGCAACTGCTTAATATATCATACCAATTTAACGTTTATTACATAAAGAATAAACTAAATTTAATAAAATATTTTAATGTATTATAGTTATATAGCTAAACATTTTTAATTTTGCAGGAATACATATAGTCACCCTATCGCCAGTCTGACAAGTTGTTTTATAGGATCCATAACATATAATATAATCGAGCGAAAATATTTGACAATGCACCCACCTAAAAGACACATCGAAGTGATAAAAATGGCAACTCATTCCCCATTAATCTTTATCATTTATAAGCAAAATTCAATTGACTGTGACCATCAATCTATTCTACGAGAATAAAGTATTTAATCTTTGGCGTATTGCAAACAGTTTCATGCTGGCATTAACTCTGTGCGATGGTTGATGTACTTGTGTTTGCTGTAAACATTTTGGCAACAGGCAAAAGCACAAGATGAGTTAGAGACAGAAGCAGAGACAGAAGCAGAGACAGGGACAGGGACAGAGACAGTCGCAGATGTAGCAGCTGTTGCTATTGTTGATTCTGTTGATGCCATTGATGAGCTCACCTCCGAGTGGGCCAACGTCAGCGAGCTTACTATGAATACGTATGTATCTATCAGATAAATACACACACACTCGAATTGCACAAACACATACGCATTCTCTCGTATGTAGGTGAAGAGAGTAGCCCGATTTGTATATCTTTAGGTAGCACATGACCTGCCAGCCAGCCAGCCAGTCAGCCAGCCAGCACGTACATATGTTTCTATGCAGCACGAGTCTTATGGCATTTGGCAAACATTTCCGAAGAAGGCGACGCACGGAGCAAGCATGGCGGATGTGCCTAGAGTGTGGCATGCCACGCATTTCGGCTGGAGCGCTGTGAAGCTGTTGCGAGTGTCGCCCAATGTTGTGGGAGTATTTATAGATTGGGCGGCCATCTGACATAATGTTTACGACACGACTGCAACCCACGCCTCAAAGAGCGAGAAAGAGACAGCGAGTGAGCGAGCGAGGAAATATGATGAACGCTTGAATGCGAATGCAAACGAAATGTAAATGCAAAATCAGCTATCGCAGCTTGTGGAAAAGTGCACCTACTCTGAAACTACATCACGACCATGTGATGTGATGTGAAGTGTTGTTTTGTTTGGTGTGGTGTGGAGATGCGCGTTGGCAGCGGAAATCGTTAGCTGATTCACGCTGTAAACATGGCCAACCCCCAACGCCAACCGCCAAACGGCAAACAGCAATCTTCACAGCTGCAGCTGCTGCTAGTAAGTGAATTGAAAGCCTCGAGAGTACAACTAATTACAGTTTAGTGATTGCATTTATTAAAGTCTGATTTAGACGAATTCTTTGAATTGATCATTCCTAACAAATAAAATTGTACACTGGATGAGGTATTACATTATATGTGTACTTTAAAAGTACAGGAAAATCATCGCCATATTTACACATCAAGATCTAGCGAAGAGCAAAGAATGAGCTTGACTCAATAGAAGTGCCAGTTAAAACAAGTAAGAGGGCTTGACTGTGAGATACCCGCTTTCTTACATTATATCAAAAATGTACAGCAAAAATACAAAAATATACCAAAGCCTATATTTGGTATATCATAATTGTACTAAACTAAAAATATAGAGTACAAAATATATCGGATTGCCAGCCAAAGCAACTGAGACACGTTTTTTGCCATACAAACGTTTTTCTTAAATTCTTTATCTTAGTATCAACAGATGAGTTTAGAACTTTAAAACTGAAACTGTAATCAAAGCCGGGTAAGATGAAAGTTGCTTTTAGCTGATTATCAAGATCAATTGGTTTTTGGTCAACAGGTTCAATCTCAAATTGTATGCAATAAAAATATTTTTCGCAAATAAAAGCTTTTGCAGAGCATGATTTTACGTTTTTCCCATAGCTGAACTTCCCCTAAGACTTTGCTTAGACTTTGTTCCCTTCCCTGCGATAATTGGCAAGAGTTGTTATCGCTATTCTTGCATGCTAATGTCTAATAAAATTTACTAAAGTGCTACTCAAGTTTGAGGAATAAACATTTAACGATATTCAAACATAGAGAGTTCTGACGTGTTAAAATTAACACTTCAAAAACTGGTTGTGCGGCTTGAGCTCAATCAATCTGCAAACAACATTTAATTTCATGTGGTAATGGTAATAGGTAACTGAAAGATCCAGTGAACTTAACGGACTTGAACTGAATTCTGTGGATGCTCATTAAATGCATTAAATGAATGCGTTAAATGAAACATAGAACAGGTATAAAAATATTTCTGAAGTGTTAATGTCAAGACGCATTCTTGTAAACGATCTGTTAAGTCACTGCTCCGACTTGTTAGTGAATAGAAGCTGAGCTTATGCTATTGGCAATTGTGTTTTGCATTCCAATGCGGTTGATTTGCATAAATGCATATTACAGGCGTTTAATTGACTTTCAAAACGTGTCACCGGCAATACAAACAAAAGCAACAGAAACAACAAACGCAGTAAATGCTGAAACATGTTTTCTTGGCTGTTAAGCAGCTGTAAAGTGCATGATTGGCTTTTTGTTTTCTCTCAGACTCCAAGATAGTTAATATACTACACATATGCACACTACGTTTTATTTAGCAAGTCTGTGGAAATGCCAACCAGTTATTTCTAATAAAACTACTTGGAAGACTGTTTGTCGTGGGCGTTTTCGTTGGCCAAGTGCTGCTGCTGCTGTTGCTGCTGTTGGTAAGACAGTGATTGCCTTGCGGCTGCCTCTTAATCAAAACGCTGTCAAAATTCTTAATAAAACTTTACTTGTACTAGACTGGCTGCATGTGTCAGTCGTGAGTGCGCCATTCATTCAGCGAATCCGACTGCGGCAGTTGCAAAATCTTAAAAGCGTCTGCATGCGTTTTAATTAAGTGTCGCATATTTTTAATTAAATCAAATAACGCCCAAGCGGCAGTTGAGCTATGAAAAACGCGTCCAGCTGCTGGCGCGTGGGCTCAATAACCAAAAGAGTACGAAAGAGAGCAAGAGACAAAGATTCGGTGAGAGAGTGTGAATACAACAGAGACACAGTGAGAGCTGTTAGGGACTGCTAGGGAACTGTTTGCTGCGTGGGCTTTGCCGCCGCCGGATGCTGCTGTGAAACAAGGGCGTCTCGATCTCTGTCTCCGTCTCTGTCTGCTCTGGGCATTCGAGTATTTTTAAGAAACTCGTTTCACATGCAAAGCAGAAGGTAACCACAACCATCAGCCATCAACTACGAACAGCAGCAGCAGCAGCACAAGCAACAACAACACCCACGCGACTCGAGTCACATATTGGCTGGCTTCAAAATTGACTGTCGAGTGTCCAACCCTGCGCATAATCAGCATACATAATCTAATCTACATACATACATAAGGCTTAAACGGAATTCGCATTAGATGCCAACGGCTCAGCACGGGGGCGTAGTTAGCCCCAAAAGGGGATGTGAACAGTAAACATCCATTTACCATAACTCAAATCTTGACAAAGTGCCAAATGATTTCGATTCACAGTTTTAATATTATTCAATTTTCAGAGAAAAAGAAAGTGTAACAAGTAAGAAAGCTACAGTCAAGTGTGCTCAATAAAATAAAACCATATTCTACAAATATACCGAAAATATTCCACAAATATACTAAATATATCGATATAGTACTACATTCCTTAGAGTACAAAATATACCAGACATACAGGAGCCTTCTTCTTTATTCTTCTATAATTCTTATCTGATCGCAACCAAAATTTCAGGAATCAAAAATACTGAATTCATTATCGTATATACCAAAAATCGCTGATCGAAGATATCTCCTTCTGCCTGAAGGCACAAAGTTATAATACCCTTCTACCCTCTGGGAAACAAGTATAAAACGTAGACTCTTCATTCATTCTCATTTCGATTTACATTAAACGATTGACATATCCAAATCTGACTTATATTTAGCCTCCCTTTTGCCACGTCTCTGTACTACACACATCCGGGTTCAAAAGAATAGCGTTTGCTATATGTACATATAAAGGTACACATACCAGTTTGTTAGCTGATTGAAATGCTCGAAAACATAGAGAGCTGCATAAATTACAACAGCAACAGAGGAAGACGGTAAAACACAAGTGAAAATTTGGCGGCTGCTCTGAACTTGCAAGTTGCAACAAGACTGGGGATGGACACGAAGTCGTCATCAGTTGTGCTTTTATCATTATCTTCATCATCAATATAAATACTTCATTATCTCCAGTTACTTATTTTTGTCAGCGTTCACTTGTACATAACATAAATAGAAACGCCCGCTGCTTTTTTATTTTTAATCTTACGTCTTGAACAAACGCTAGCGCGTATATGTATTTATTTGTATACATAAATCAAGCATACGCCCCGTAAATCAATAGTAATTAATCGCTTCTTTTTGTATTTATTTTGAATTTGTTTTTTGCATACGCCCTCAGCAGCAACGAATAAAATGCAAATTGCTGCGACCAGATGCCATTGTCCAAAGTTTATAGCTTTAATTAAGCATCTGTTTTTTTTTTTTGGTGGTTTTGTGTAGTCAAGCTGTGACGATATTCGATAAATAACCTAGTCGATAAACGCAAGAAAATTAATCGAACAGCTACTGAACTGAGATATGTATTAATTATCTAATTCGCGATTGTAGAGTGTAAAAGGCATTCGGCTTGAAGATCTCTTCTGTGTTCCCCATCTTGATGCGAACAAATTAATCATTGGACTTTAAACAATGCTTATGACTAAAACGAAATTGACTGTTTTTCTTAAAAGAAAAAAAATGTAACATAGAGGATTTTGAAGTGTATGCTTGGCTTAAACATACTCTGCAATCCGAACTGATTGAGTTCAAGCACCATTTTGTATATGTAAAATAAATACATATAATTCTACTAAAGGAACTGATTAATTCTATAAAAAAAAAGTTTGAGCCGGAAAGTGTATTCACTCGTATTTTCATTAACTAGATACAGGGTATCGAAAAGAAGAACGACAGCGAAGGTAAACGAGTTTTGCTTTACGCTGTTGTCGTTTCTCGTCTAAAGTTGTATTTCCGAAGCTAAACCTCTGACGTGTGGTTGTTGTTGTTGTTTTCTGTTTGTGTTGTGAGCATGACAACTTTTAAAATGATTTTTCCTTATAAATAGCTATAATTAATGCCGAACCGCGTCTATATATGTGACTGAGTTGTCTGTACAAACTGCCTCGAGTTGTTATGAATGAAATGCCAATAACCCAAATAGTCATAGATGGACACAAAACGTTTATTTTGTGTGTTTATCAGATTTAAAACTGCATCCATATATACGCTTTGGTATATGGGGAGCCATTCTCTGTACCCCATTGTCCCCTTTTGTCCTGCTCTTGCTGGCAATTAAAAACAATTGCATTTACGTACAGTGCACATTGATGTCGTGAAAATTATTTTCGATGCATATGCATTTTGCATGTGCCCCGTTCAAATCAACACAATCAGCTTTAATTAGAGAGGTCGCCGCCAGACTGTGCCCGCCGATTTGGCTTAATGGTTTTTAATTGCAGTCGCAAAATGATTAAAAACACAAATGAGATATTTTGAATCATCTGGTCTGGAATTGCAATGAGTGTGGACCACCCAAAATGATGCTGTGGAGATTCTGAGCTCATAATGAATAAATGGAAAATCTCTGAAGCCAGATCAGTGTAAAATGTTGTAGTTATTGTATACAAACTCGATTTATATTTCCTTTTATGTCGAAACTTACCTGTAATAAAAAGAGAAATAAATAAGTTTAGTAACAATTAGTCAAATTGCAAATAAAATAATCAATTAAAAAATTAAAATCGAAATCGAAACAAAAACTAAATGTATAAATCAAATAGCAACTGGTTCTGGACCTATTTGGGATTGAAAATCGAATTTAAATACAACAATAAATAAATTCGCTTGATTTTTTTATGGCAATTTCAACAGTAAATTACGACTGATGTTGATAAATGCAAATCGCCAAGTCGCTAAGTCGGCGAATCGCCAAATCTTCGAATATCTAAATCGCAAAATGAAGGCGTCATAATGATTATAATGGTGATGATTAGCTATCATTGTTGCTGTTGCTTTTGCTGCTGCTTGTCGATTCAACAGTAGCCGTCTTTGCACAAACCTGCCCCACAGCGTCATTGCGATATAAATTCGAATGCAGCCCGACCATCAGATACCCTATACGTGCTGAACTCCAACAAACTCGCTTTGCCGATCAGCAGATACTTCTCGAGTTGATGCAACCCGTTTCGGTATTACTTTGATGTGTTGTTTTATAGCTCAAAGCAGATGAAACAAATGCGATGCTAATAAGTCGTCTTTGTTTTTCGATCGACAAAAAAGAACACAAAAAAAAGAATTTTAAATTTATGCGTCTGCCATATGAAATAGCAAATGCTATTTGGCTTGCTCCACGCTACAAAAATAAACATTTACTTATATTTAAACTGAGTCGTCGCCGCGGAGACTTAAAAATAAAGTCGAAATGTCTGCCAGAGTGGCGTCTGCAATTCGTTAGAGATATCTGAAGAAGCTACAGGAAAGAGGCTAAAGCCAATGATAAAATTAAAGGAAATGGAGGAAATTGACAGTTGCCATCAATCAGCAGCCTTTTGGCCAATTTGAATACTAAGTTTATGCTCGTGTGGGTGGCCCAATGGCCAATATGCAAGTCGCGTCAAAATGTCAATTAAATTTATGTGCAGCACACGCCTGGCATACAAAAGTCTAGGCCATGTTGCTGCTTCTGTGGCTTTAGCTTTGGCTGCTGCTACCCTCAGCCATTGACAGCAGCAACATGTTGCTGCTGCCGTTTTGGATACCAACAACAACAGCAACCAAATCAACAGCGACCAGTTGCTGCTACAGACAGCCTGGCGAAAGCCGGCGACTGTCAAATTATAAAATTTGATTTTGTACACGTTTATTTGGCTTTGGTCACCTTATTATGAATCAACAAGTTTAGTGTGATCTAGTCTAAAAAGTACGACAAGTAAATACCCTCACTCTAAGGAGAGTAAAACGTGTATGACCATTGAGATTCAGATTCGGTTAACAATATTGTTAAAAATAAACATCATTGAAACAAAGAAAAGTACATTGAGTCTGAAACAAAAATAACACAAATCATTTATAATTTATATCTTCTTGGACACTCGCCACCTGCTTGCATTTGGACAATATTGTAATACCCTATGTCAAAGAGGCGCAGGGTATTAAACACATTCTGCTGTCGCGCCTTTTATGGCTGCGAAGCGCTCTGCTGACGTGTGCAGCGCCAGCAACATAGTCCGATATATATACTATATACCGTCTGCTACGTTGTGTACACAAATATATCAAAAAACTCAGTTCCTAAAACGAAGAAGCGAGAATGAGAGAGAGATAGAGATAGAGAGACAAGAATATACATCTGTGAAGACATCTAGTAGATCCAATTATACATATTCATATAAATATATCTTTTATATGAGCGTTGTCAATGGTTCGTTTCGCATTGTCTGGCCCCCAAACAGTTGTCGGCCATTGTTCATACTGTTGTTGTTATTTCAGTCTAATAAACTTGCCGTCGCGCTGTCTGTGGTACACATATAGAAAATCCACTGAGAGGAATGTAAGAAGTGAAAATGCTTTCATCGAGACTGCTCGACACCGAAATACTCGTGACTCGAGTTTCTATGGTATTTCCATAAGTCCATAAGAATATTTTTTGCTGATCATTAATCTAAAACCTAATCTGAAATAAAGAATTTGTCTTCTATTTCAATAAATCACCAAGAAACTTCAATTATATAAAAATTAATTGGTGGAGTCCTTGTTATGAATTAGGAATTTAATTATTATACCAAATATTAAGTTCATCTCTTTAAAAAAAGCTTGTCTGCTATAATGTGTTTAAGATGAGATTTGAATTACTGAATTACTGAAATCAGTAGCAGTTGATTATATGATATAAATATAATGATGGTCTAGCACTCATAAATTCAACTCGCTAAAAATAGTCAATACATATTTGCACCCAAAGATGTACTGAATAATGAGGACAAAAAGTTCCAGAAATCAAAAGAATATCGTTTTGTATTTATCACAGAGTGTGATCATATCCTGTTACAGGTCTTCTTGCAGATATGTCGCCAATGTGTGTGCAACACATGTGAGGGCGCGCGTGAAAATGACTGAAATGAGCCAGCTCTGCATCCGACAGATACTCAGAGATGCAGATACGGATACGCGGGCAGCTGCTGTTGTTTGTCAAAGCAATGGAAAACCCTCCACGGATTGCCCGTGCTGCCTTAAAATGGCATGGAATTTGCTGATGATGCAAGTGAAGTGAAGTGAAATGTATCTGCAAGATACGCAGATACACATACTGGCAGTTGTTATGTAAATGTAGCTTCCTGTCAGCACATGCAATCGCAGAAGGGCTAAAGCAATAAAACAAAGCTCTTAATCTTTGATTAATCTCAAAATTAAATAAAGGCAAGACAGTTAGAAAATTGCTGAGTCTAGGATCTTTACAGTTTAAAAATTCGAACATATAGAATTTGATAAAGATATATATATATATGATTTGTGTATCTTTCTTGTTTATAGTTGTGTAAATGGCATGGGATTCTCCCAGAATTTAAAATACATAATTTTGCATTTATGTTGATATTTAGATTATTTTATTGACAGGCCTTCTATGGTCTTTTACGATTGCCTTTGGTCGTTTCCCTTCTACAAAATGAACACTTATAACATGAAAGAAATTTTATTGCAAAGATAGTCAGTCTAGTACCCCATTGGGAATATTTTTAAAAGAAACTTGTCTGTATAATATTTTTTAAAAGAAACTTGTCTGTATAGCATAGTATGTACATATATTTATTATGGGATCGAAGAGTATTTATAAAATATGACATGTAAAAAATCTATGCCCCAGTGTGATCGACTGTGACATAGCCGCTACCTATATTGAATACAACGATATTCTACAAATATTCCGAAAATATTGAAATGTCGATATAGTACACACTTAAAATATACAGTACAAATTATACCTAGTTGGTAACCAAAGCAACTAAGACCCGATCAGATGGCTATATCGCCTCGGCTATTGATGCTGATTAAGAATATAATTTTCTACAGGCACAAAGTTATAATATAATGGGTGACAGGTAAAAAAAACACTCTTTTGATCCCGACCAAGAATATTTATTCGATAATCAATGAACACGTCGTGAATTAAGAGATTGAAAAGTAATCCAAAGCTAATCCAAAGTAGTATGAGTCAATAATGATTCAATGAGAGATCTATACACTTGCCACTCGGTTATGTATGTAAATAGATCGTCATGTATTCTCACGAATAGATCACGTAGCTGGCTGGGTCATCTTTTGAGTTAGTCAGAATGATGAATAAATTCGTCAAGTCGCCAAGCAGACAAAACAAATTCGCTTGTTTTGACTTTTAAGACGCGACACGGCGACGTCTGTAAATTCTGCTGACCACAGCGGGCGATTTGAGTGATAATAGTAGCGACGAACAGAAAAGGGAGGTGAGGAGAGGAGGCGCAGATACATTGAATGCAGAATGCAGGCCCATAAAATCAATGACCTCTTTCGCTGCTGTGTGTGCTGCACGGCAAAACCCGAAAATCGGCAAGTTGGCATTTAAGTGAATTAATTTTAAATGCTACTCGCAAGTAAATCGCACAAAACTTGAACGACGAACAGCGCAAACAAGTCAGCACAAATACTCGAATTGTAACAGTTTTACAAATGATTGTTGAAAAATTCGAGTATGTATTTCCACATCTATGCTCAGGGCGAGGGCGAGAGCGAGGGCGAGTAGTTGTTTCGTCGGCCTGGCTTTTTTTAACTTGCACTCATTGTTATTATTTTTATTTTTATTTGTATTTTGTTTGTTTACGCCAGCGACTCGCTGATTAGATTAAGTCTGGCAATACTAACAAACTGGCAAGCGACGACCAGGTTGTCGGGCCATATAAAACACACACGCACACCTAGGGAGCAACACCTCGAGAGTTGCCTTATCAGTTTATTGTTGTTCCACGAAAATTTTGATGTGCTGATAACGGAAAACGTCGCGCATTTAATCATAACTGAACTGAAATGAAATAATGATAGCATACTCGTACCCTGCACTTGTGCACTTCCTCCATAAAATGGAGCCTACGTTGTCCAGTTCGGTTCAATCATAATTCTTCCAAGCAAAAAGAACTCTCACACACTTCTCTAAGTCCCACATCAAAAGGTGTTTTCGCATTTGTGTTTTTCATCTTTGGGTTTTTATCTGTTGACCGTTTCTCCATTTGCCCGATTTGTCATGCGCATTATGAACTGACTCAGACTCCGATTCCGACCGGGACGCACCCTGAGGCCGCCCATGGCGAGTTTATTATTAAAAGTATGTACAATACAAATCATGAAATGAACAGAGAACAGAGAACAAGAGGCGGCTACACCTGGTCAACTACTGACAATGAGGATTATGTGCGAAAGAAACACTACAACTTTGAACTATAACGAATCTTATGCACCCGAGAACCCAAAAATACCTTTCAAATCTATTTTCGGCTAAGAGGATAGAAACTCTTACACATTTTTGTATTTAATGCGGATGAAATTGTGCATCTTGTTGTCAATAAGAAATTCGATTTTAGCTTGTTTTCAAATTCATTTTTGAAGTTCTAACTTTAGGTATCATCCATTATATGCACGTAGTAAGTTACTTCACCTTCACCTTTACTTAAAGTAATCTTAAAGGGTAGATTGAATTAAATGCTGAGATGCATATCAAAATAATCTAAGCAAACGAAATCGAATGACACAAGGTTCTACATAAAATGCGAGAATTCATAGACACACACACTCACATCTATACAGATGTAGGACTGGCATCCATTAAATTGACAGCTGATCTTTTTTGGTTGCCTCATTTGCAAGGGGTGCCCGTTGATTTCGGGTATATTTTTTATTTATTTTTGTTTTTGTTCATTTCATGTTGTTTTTGTTCTTCTTGCTGTTGTTGTTGTTGTTGTTGTTGTTGCTGTGTGTTGCTAGTCTGGTCTGTTCTACCTGCGCACGTCCATAAAAAATTAAGAAAAACATGCACAACAAGCAAAGGCGCAAAGGAGACGGCAGACGGGAATATCGGAGCCGTCAGACGTCGCATATTTTAGGCCGCCTTTCGCGTCGACATCGCTCTTCTACTATCTCTCTCTCTCTCGCTCTCTGTTCGACTCGGTTTTGTGTTCAGCACTTGACATAGAGGGAACAACAAAACGCAATTAGAAGAAAACAAAAAGAGGCAACAACAAATTTCAATTTTCAATTGAAAACCATCGACAACGAACACACCAAACAGGATATTTTCAGAGGATTTGTTATATGAGCACTGCATACTTATGAGCTACAATCATCGGTTGAAGATCATGGAAACATGATCTTGGGACATGTCCATTTCCGCGACTATTGCGTCGATCTCAAGAAACGATAACGTTGACAGGAGATCTCAGCTCAACTCAACTCAGCTCAACGAGAAAACTACAAGGGAAACTATAGGAAACTTCAATAATTGAAAAACAACACAAGAGAGTCAAACAATATCATTCTCAGCCTTAAGCTTTTCGACGCTCAGATTCCCTGTAAAATTTTGTTGTAAGCAATTCTTATTCAATAAATATTTGCTCAAACTAGTGCCCAAATATCATTAGCAGATAAATAGATTAAAATAATTACTTAGTGAAAGATTAAGTTGACAATATATTCTATCTATACTACTGTGGGCAAAAAGTAAGGTGAATTTTCAATTTAAACTTCGCGGGCCTAACAATTCGGCCTAATTCTTTTTTTTCTTAAGTTGGCAAGACTGTTAATGACATCTGGGCCAATTTCATTTGAATGTCATTATCAGAAATATATTTACGCTTGTGTTTTCCAAACGACCAAGAGTGCATTTTCGATTTTTTTACAATGTTTGAATGAGAAGTGCCATCAAATTTTGTTTGCCGAATGAAATTTCGGCTGCGGAAACGTTGAGGATGTTGCGGAAAACCTTTGGTGATTCTACCATGTCACAAAAAAAAATGTTTTTAAGTGGTACAAAGACATCAAAGAGGGTCGAGAACGTGTTGATGACTTGGAGCGCTCCGGACGACAATCGACGTTAACACATGGCCAACACGTCAACAAAGTGGAGGCAAAAATCGTCGGTTGACTATTAGAGACCTTACTGATATGATCGGAATATCAGAAAGATCTGTGAAAACCATTTTGAAAGACCATTTGGGCCTACGAAAAGTCAAATCTCGTTTGGTACCAAAAACGACCAATTTCTGTACACGTTTTTCTTGACCATTTCGCAAAAAATTCGACGCATATCGTTCCAAGACCACTGTATTCGCCTGATTTGGCTCCGTGTGACTTCTGACTATTCCCAAACTGAAGAGACCACTTCGGGGAATGCGTTTCGAGTCGATTGAGGAGATAAAAGCTAAATCGAAGAAGGCACTGATGGCTATATCGAAAAGAGACTATTTGGCATATTTCGAGGATAGGAAAAAAAGTGTGCATAAGTGTATTTTATCGGGAGGGGATCACTTTGAAGGGAATGATATTGATTTAGAAAAATAAATAAAGATTTTTCATTTTACAAACAAATTCACCTTACTTTTTGCCCACAGTAGTACATACATTTATGTTATATAAGAAATTCTAGCTTTAAGTTGCAGCTAAAATGCCCCATCTATGAGTTCGCAGGGGCATACAAAAAGATAAATGAAATGTTATATTAATATTTACCATGTGCCTTCTTCTTTCTGGATTTCGGCGCCATGTCTGAAGATGCAACAACACCAACAACAACCAACGCCGATGATTTTTTATGCGAAGCGGTGGCAGCGACAGCGACAGTGACTGCTGCTGTGGCTGTGGCTGTGGCTGTTGCTGCAATGCAGCAACCTCTCTGCAAGTTGTTGTCTTCGGGTGTTGGGACCCGTTGCTCAGCTCTCGATCTCTCGGTCAGCCGTGCACCAAAACAATAAATGCGGCAGCGGCAGCAGCAGCAACAACAACTGCAAACATCAACGTAGCAACACGAGCCGTTTGTCTATGTGGTGTTGTGTGTTGTGGATCGTGTGGAAGAACGAGAACTGGATTCGTTATATACCTTTGTCTCTTCCACCTCTCTCCGTCGCTCTCTCTCTCTCTCTCTCTCTTTCTCTCTGTCAGTCTGATGGTTGCTTTTCGGTTCGGTTCGTCTCGGTTTGGTTTGGTTAGTTTATTGCGGTCGTTTGGCCGGCGGCGTCGGTCAAACCGGCGACACCATGGAGCCTCCTGTTGCTTCCCCCCTTTGGTGGGTTCCAAGTGTATACAACAACAACAACGGACAAAATTATGGCTTTTGGCAAACTTGATCCTGTGTGTGCGCCGTTCTTGCCTCTTCCTTTGCTCGTTATTATTATTGTTGTTGTTCTTTTGCTGGGCCTTGTTGTTGCTGTTGTTGCTGGTTGTTGTTGTTGTCGCCGCAGTGGTGTGAGCGCGTGATCACGTTGATTATAATTATATACGAAAGGTGGCAATACAAATCAGGTGAAATTCAATCCAAGCATACGTCGAGTCGTCGGATATCCTGCGACAGCCACACCGAAAGACGTAGGGACAGACACTTGCCAAAATACAATTTTATTTCAATCTCAAACTATTATTTCTTTCTAGTTGGATACAACTTTTTGGCACTTTACTTCAGGCAGACACAACACTGTTTGTGAACCGAACGTTTCGTTTTGTTTTTTCTTCTCTTTTTTCATTTAAATTATTTTTAGCGCGTTTATAATTTTTCACAAATATCCACGCAATTCTATCTAGCAATCAATAAACAATTTTTTCATTTTCCGTTCCGTTCATTTAGATTTCTTAAGCACTTGTCATTTGATCTATGCGCACTGCCAATTCAGTTAATAATCTTTGCCATTTAAAATGTTTGCTAATTGCACGACAAACGAATGACGAAAGAAACGCAGCGCAGCCTCCACGACACGAAATCCGCAGATACGTCACAACACGAGCACGACGTATGAGGTACTGACTTTGCTGCGGCCTGCAGCAACAGGCGTATAAAGAGAGTGCGCTCACTCAAACAGAGAGAGAGAGCGGAAAGAGAGAGGTAATATTTGAGAGAGCCGCATTAAGGGAGAGCTGAGAACACTGAACGTAAATAGTCAGCACTTTCCAAATGTCTGCATGAATTTCATTCTTCAAATGCGTGAAAACAGTTGCATTTTAAAACATTACTAATATAATTATTTTATTGAACAAATATATATTGTGCGAAACATTTATTTCTTTTTAATATAAATTAATAGAAATCATGAATTGTGTACTATTGTACTCGTATTTTCTTACACTGTTGTCACTCTTTCTATGATTCGAACGCTCTCACATTCAAGTGCTTGTAAACTTTACGCTAGCGCGTTGGCGTCTCTATGTCGGCAACGTGTGGGTGACCGACAGAGAGAGTTAGCATGAGAGAGACGGAAACATAGATTGATGGAGAGAGCGCGCCAAAAGCGATAGCGCGTTTTGTGCGCGATTTAAAACGCGTGCTCTCTTTGATGCTCACTTGGCGTTTTTCTTTTGGCCACGCTCACTTGTATTTCAAGTTTTGAATGGCTCTGTGAACTTGTGTGTGTGTATGTGCGTGTTTTTTTTGTTTTTTTTTTTTTTTTTTTTTTTTTTTTTTTTTATACAAGGACGTTGACGCACCGCGGTACGTACAAGTGGCCCCTGCGAAACCAGGACTATGCCTGTTTAAACTCCTGTCTAACTTCTCCGCCGGAACGACCGTTAAGTATTACTTCGGCGGAGAGTATGGCCTTATCGCCCGTCTTCATTTCTCCGGGATCTTTCTTCCGCCGTAGCTCCTTCATGACTACGTTCGCCATTTCATCTGCAGCCTCCCAGTTGTCCATGTTTGCCAGCATGTGGTATACCAAATTCGATGGCGTCACCGGTTCCCCATACTTCCGTTCCACTCTTTCACGCTCTGTTCTGAATCTCGGACAGTTTAAAAAACACGTGCTCAGCGTCTTCCGGGTACCCTATCCCGCATCTGGGACAGAGTGGGTCTGCCTCATGCCCAAAACGGAAGAGGTAGTCTTTAAAACAGCCGTGTCCGCTCAGAAGTTGCGTCAGGTAGTAGTTCACCTGTCCGTGTTTCCTGTTCACCCACTCACTCACTCCTGGGATGAGGGTACGCGTCCATGCGCCTTTGTTGGATGAACTCCACCTGCGCTGCCACTCGCTTAGGGAAATCTGCCTGTTCGCTGCTCTGCTTCCGCTGTGGGTGTTACTGTTCAGCACGAGTTCTCGGACGTGGATATCGAAGGGCATCAGCCCTGCCAGTACTTCGGCGGCTTGCCCGACACAGTGCGAAACGCACTTGTGATTCTGAGCGCGCACGTCCTGTATACCGCTTGTATATCCCTTGTGTACGTCCTGCATTCGATTGCACACCTACCCAGATTGATGCTGCGTATGTGGTTATCGAACGCACTACACCACTGATGAGTCTGCGGCGCAACTCCTTCGGACCTCTAGTATTTTGGCATTATGCGGGCCAATGCAGAACATGCCACTGATGCCTTGTCGGCTGCTAGCTTCAGATGTACCTTGAAGGACAATCTGTGGTCGAGTATAAACCCCAGGTACTTGATGTACGGTCGGGAAGTTATGACTGTACGACCTACCGTGAGGTTCGCGCGGTTTCCACGGTCTTCCTCGAGCTTATGAGTACCGCCTCCGTTTTGTGCTCTGCTAGGCTCAATCCTGCATTGGTTAGCCATTCTTGGGCCTGTACGATTGCCCTGTTGGTGGCTATCTCCAGATCACGTAGGTGTTTGCCTACTGCCACGATCGCCACATCGTCCGCAAAACCGATCATTTTCACGCCTGGTGGAAGTCTCAGCCGTAGAATCCCATCGTACATGAGATTCCAGAGGGTCGGGCCGAGGACCGATCCTGTGGGACTCCTCCTGTGACTTCGTACGTTTTCGTTCCTTCACTGGTTTGGTAGCGAAGAATTCTGCCATTTAGGTAGCTTCCTATTATGCCTGTCAGGTGTGGGTTTATGCTCAGGTTGTTCAGACTTTGCATAATCTTGTCCCAGTTCGCTGAATTGAACGCATTCCTGACGTCTAGGGTTACTACCAGGCAGTACTCTTTTCCCCCCACAGCCAGCGTTTGCCTTCTATGGCCTTTTTTGCCAGGTCCGTCACCTCCTGGATTGCGTGCCTTGTTGATCGGGCCTTCCGGAAGCCAAACTGCGACTCGGAGAGACCCCCAACTCTGTCAATCTCTGCATTGAGTCGCGTGCAGATTACTCTCTCTCGAGAGCCTTGCCTACTGAGTCGAGCAGACAAATGGGTCTGTACCCGGAAGGGTCTTCAGGTGGCTTGTTCCCTTTTGGTATTAGGACCAGGTCCTGTCTCTTTCCAGACATTAGGAAACACTCCTTCCAGCATGCATTTGCTAAAGGTGGAGGCAAAACATCTTGGTTGGATCTCGAGGGCCCTTTCTAGCCACTGCACTCGGTATTCCGTCTGGGCCTGGAGCTTTCCCTGGCTTAATCAAACGTGCTGCCGACAGGACTTCATCCTCTGTCACTTGGGCGAACGTCGAATCGGTAGTCAACCCATATATCGATCTCGGCTGGCTCGGGAATAGGTGTGTTACTGTTTTCGCCAATAATTCTGGGCATGATGGGCAGGCTGGTCTGAACGCGTGGAGTTTTTTCATAGCCAGCTTGTAGGCTGAACCCCAGGGGTCGGCGTCGGCTTCGTCGCAAAGCTCTAGGAACAGCTTCCTCTTGCTGCTTTTAATTAGCGATTTCAGTACGCGCCTTTTTTCCCGCAGTGCCTGGTGATGGCGTCTGCTCTGTGCGATCCAAGTGGTAGGGTCCTCTGGTACCTTCGTCGTGCCTGAAAGCAATCCTTGCGGGCCTTGGCGATATCCTGGGTTCCACCAGTATACAGGTTGGTGCTTAGTACCTCGTCCTGCTTTACGCATTGATGCATCGCATGCCTGGGTTAGCCTGGACATGAGCTGCCTCGTGCTGTTTGCTGCCGAGCCGTTGACCTCCAGTCCATGGAGCATGGATTCGAAAATCTCTTTTATCGAACGTTTTCTGCTCTGTATCGGATTGGCCTGTTGGGTACCGAGGGGTAGGGGCGTCCGTGGATTTCGGTAACTATGGCTTGGTGGTCACTATGGGTGTATTCACTGCTAAGACTCCAGGAGGCTCTCGGGGCTAGTGAGCTACTCACAAAGGTCAGATATGTGCGTGTGTGTGTGTGTGTGTGTGTGTGTGTATGTGTGTGTGTGTGTGTGTGTGTGTGACTGAGAGAGTGCTTGTACGAGTATCTTGATCTTTAACCGTTTGTGTAGCATCGTATTTCGTTGCTGCTTATTATAACTGACATATCTAGATATAAGGCATGGGCAATGCCCGTCGGTGCTGTTGCTGCTGCCGCTGCTGCTGTTTCTGCGGCTGTCGACTGCGTAATTGCTGGGACTGCGACGAAGACTTGCAATGGGCACGGATCTGAGGCCCTTTTTTGCATATGCATCCAACTGACAACTGCCAACTGGCCAACAACAATAACAACCAGCAATAATAATAACAGTCTTTGTCTCGAATTTGTTAAGGCAATGTGTGATTAGTGGCAACACCAAGCCAATTCCATCTCCATCTCCATCTCTAGCAAGTACAATCATAATCCCAGCACAAATAATTTCATTTGCGCTCTTGTGCAACAGCAACACTTAGTGAATTCTGTCCACAAAAACTCATTAGATGTCAACCGATACCCATTTCGTATAAGGCAAACAGAAGCCTCGCTAATTAGGCTCGCTTGTAAATACCTGACCAGCAGCTCAACCGCTTTCAGGTAGTTGAATTTCATACTTTTGCATTAAAAACGCATTTGGCATTGCGTTCGCTGGAATAACAGCTGCAATGTCGAGTACGCCCTGAACTCGAGCATAGTTTCAGACCAACGATAACCCTTATGATCCCTCGAATCAGCTCCAAAAAACATTTCGACTCCAAATGCATTCACTATCTCACACAAAGAAAAACCATAACTTATAGTGTATACAATATTTTGCTGGGCATGTGCCCTCTGCTCTGGATTTGTCTATCTAAATGCTTTGGTCAGATTCTACTCGCTGATTGCCAGATTCTTGCTCTTGCTGTTGTTAATAATAACGTAAGTTGTTGTTACGCTTGTTCATCGTGTTGTTGTTGTTGTTGATGTGGAGAGTGCTGGCAGGCGAGGTGTGATTTCTCAAGTGTAGGAGTCACGCAGCGCACAGCCGGCAACACTTCGCCCGCCATGGCCTGTGGTGCACCAAAGACGGTGGATGCAGCCAGCCTGCGAGGGCATTAAGCTTCTCTGTGCAATACCCTATAAAAAGGCAGAGCGATGAAGAGAGTATGCTCCAAAGACATTTAAAGAGGAAACTAACAGAGACTATATGCAGAACTGTTTAAACCGATAAAATCGAATATTAATGTTGAAACAAAAACAAATAATTTAGACAATGATTAAATAATTTTAAACAAAAAAATTTGTGTTAAAATTTAACGAGCGATTTAGATAAATTACCATTTTCATATATGGAAAAATTAATGGGAACACAACAAGTCTGGCACTCTCTGTAGACTGTGAAAAATGTTGATTATTCTTTTTGGGTCTCCATTCTTTTTCAGCAGCCACTGTGAATGCCATCTCTGTCTGTTCTACAATTATCTAGCTGGAAGAGTGTATTTGTATGTGAGAGTAGAGAGAGATAGAGATTTGAACAAGTATAGAATGGAAAAAAGGAGTTGTGCACTCTTGGATGCAACAGTGAGTGGAAATGTGCAACAAGAAGGAGGGAGGCGGAAGGCAGCAGTCGGGAGGAGGGAGTAGGGAGTCTGGCACCAAAAATGCTAGGCGCGAAATTTTTATGACTTATACTAATATTACAAACGTGAGGACTTGCTGCAGTCTACAATTAGCACCTTTAAGTGATGTGCATTAACATTTATTGCGTTTGTTTAAACAAGAAAAAAAAACAGCATCCACCATTAAGCGAATGGGAGAAACAACTTTTTGTTGTTTCTTTATTCTGTATGTATAGAGACGAATTTTTTATTTGTATACAATTGGTATGAGTTTTCATGGAAGATTTCGAGTATTTCCATGGAAATGAAATGTTCGCCTTTGTACGTCTCTCAGACACAAGATGTAGACAACATGCCAGACAAACTGGCGGCCCAAGTATATGTTATCGGTATCTGTACCTGTATCTGGAACGAATCAACACACATTAGATACAGAATGAAGAATGCATCAAGCCAACGGGCCAACGGACCAACATGGCCAACAGATGTGCGCAACAGGCTCCCCTGGCTCTCAGTCTTTGTTTATCCCTCTCTCTCGCTCTCTTTCCATCTTTGGGACTCTATCGATCTCCCTCAGTAGAACAAAGGTCCGACAATACCCAAAAAGGTCTTGTCCAAAAGGTTTGAAATGTCACTTCAAGTGTGGCTGGGCATTAAATCAATGTCAGTCGATGCTCTGAACAAAGGAAAAGATTTCCCGTCTCTTTTTCTCTCATTTTCTAATAGCAATGGACTGATGTATCTCACAGATACACTTGCATACATACACAGAAACACTTGAATGTGAATGTGTCTCTATATCTGTTGTATTTACTGCATGGAAATTTCGGTTTGTGTTCTACAAGAAATTTGTGTCAACGTGGGCGAGTCGCTTTTGTTAGTGTGTAAAAATAAGTACAAACGCATTTCGTGTTTTGTCATCAGCATGTGGACAACAAAAAATGCTACAAATTCCGTTCTTGTTCTTTGTGAACGTTTTGCAATGCTTCTAAATTGTGCGACTGAAGCGAACAGCCCAAAGAATCAAAAACGAGTAAAGTAACGTATGTAGGTGTGTGTTTACACACATACGCATGTATCTGAAGACTGCATCATTAACACTTCAAGAGAGCTGCCCCTTACCAAAAATGCATCAAAGAGAAGTGCAATTAAGCACTCATCTCCTCGCCTTTCCTGTGCCACGGATTTCTTGATTCTTTACGCGGCAACAACGTTTGCGTTTTCAGACACTTCAATGCCCCAAGGTGAGGTGTTAAAGTTTCATGGAATTACAACAACGATAAATTATAATTACACGCACGGCTGAGCATAAGTCAAGCAGCACATACATGCATAATAAATGTGTACGTAAACTTCTTTGGGGTGCTGGAGATTTGAAACACGTCAAAAATAATTTGTAAATGCATTTCAAATATTTCATTAACACCTTGGGGATGAAAGTGTTAGCTCAATTTTTTTAAATGGTTGCAAATTAATTTTTGAGTTGAGTTGTATACCATATTTACAAAAATTCTATATTAATACATCTCAAAAAGACTTCTAAGATTTAGGAACCCGAAGTTAGAATAACCTCAAGCGAATGTCGCAACATGTCGTATGCCACATTGTCTTTTAGGCAAACCAATTTCAACATCCTCGATAGTATAGTGGTTAGTATCCCCGCCTGTCACGCGGGAGACCGGGGTTCAATTCCCCGTCGGGGAGATCGAGATACGATATTTTTTTTTTCAATTTTTTACTAACCAATTCTTCCATTGAATTTCCTAACTAAAAACACAAATAGAATAAATACCATTTCTATTCCGACAACATTAGACTGTCTATTAAATGAAGCATTAGCTGAAATTGCAAATATTTCCATATACAGCTGTGAACTTTGAAATAGCAGTGCGACACAAGAAAAAACAAAATAACGGATTTTCATATATTCCTTTTTGTTAGTTGATCCCCGGCACATTATTTTTGTAAAGTGAAACATATAGATAAGAAACTACCAAAAACCCCGTTAGATTTGTTCAGTTTTTTCTAAAATTTTGATATTTTTACCCAAATGCACCACTTTTGGGCTGAACTTTAAAATAGCAGTTTTTTCTTTTCTTCCACTAAAAAAGCCGAAATTGTTTTTTAATTTTATGAAAAGTGAGTTTAATTTGGTTTATTATTATAGTTTATACGACAATACACTATAACTATGAAAAAAAATTAAATTTTAGTGTGTAAAGGACCTAACTGGTCCAATGTAGAGAGGAGGTCCTTTCTTGAGCTTAGGAAGGAGCAAAATTGTATAAAAAGTTCTATGTCACCTAAAATGTTTTACCAAAATGGTTTTCAATGACATAATTATAAATAAAAGCCTGAAAACCGTGGTGCGATACAAAAAACCACAATTTTAGAGGACCGATGCATAGTGCTCTTCAGCTAAACTAATCCTTTTGCATCCTCTAGGGATATTAAAGCAGGGCTGAGTTGGGGAATCAGTGAAGTGGCTATTGGCCGAAGACTGGTGGATACAAATTTGAATACCCGAAGTCCAGAAAAGGTGCCATTACTTGGTAACAGACATCTCAAAGCGAGGTGGGAGTTTGCCACGCGCCACTTGAACTGGCCACTTCCCAAATGGCGTAATATCCTTGGACAAATGAGTCTAAACTGGTGTTAATTGTTAGAAAAGTTCAAGACAATATGTCCGTTGACCACCAAACACCGAGAACGACCTAAACCATACCCTTAAGACCGCTAACCATGGTGGTCCTAAAATCATGATATGGGCATGTGTGTTTCATACAGTGGTGTGGGACCTATAAATATGATCGATGGGATCATAGACCAAAAAGTCTTTGAAAATACGTTGAGAAACATCATGCTGAAGTATTCTCAGGATGAAATGCCCTTCAATATGGACTTTTCAGCAGAGCCACGAAACCTAAACACACCGGCCAACTGGTCACGGAGTGGTTTGGTCATGAAAAAACTGATGTAATGCCATGTCAGCACAGTTCCCGGATTTAAATCCGATTGGGAACTGATGGAGGACTTCAAGCATTATGTTGCCAAGAAATCCCCGACATCTAAGCCACACCTTTGGCGTTGTACAGGAGGTATAGGGCCAGAATCCCTGCAAGCGTTGCGAGGACGTGGTGGACTCCATGCCACGTAGCTGTGAGGCTCTAATAGCCAATAAAGGCTACACAACAAATTATAAGGTCGTATTCAACTCGAAATTTAGAAGAATTAAGTTATTTATATGATTTTTTGAAATTTATTAAATTTTTCTTTTGGCACTGCTATTTCAATGTTATTCATAAAGGACCCAATTTCATTTGTTATTATCCATATTCGCTAAAATATTGAATTTAGCCAAATGGAAAAAAGTGTTTAATTATCAAAAATTAAATACTTTATGCTGTTATAACTAAATTTTATCTGGAAGTTGTGTTTATAACAGTTTTTTCCAATTTTAAACGCACTGGTCACTAGCACTGCTTATTTCAAAGTTCACAGCTGTACATATGCAATAAACAAATCCATATTTGGCCCCTCTGTTGCTAGAAACTATTCTACCATATTCTATTCCTCTTCATGAATTTATGTCCGTCCAACAGGCAATGACACGACTATAGTTAATAGTGACTATAGTTAATAGTGACTATAGTTAATAGTGAAGTTTACCAAAAAAAAAAAAAAAAAAATAAAATAGTTAAAAAAATACCGAACTATTCGATAATTAGTTATTAAAAAAAAAAAAAAAAAAAGTTATTTTTAAAAAAGTGTAAACATTCTCCCCGACGGGGAATTGAACCCCGGTCTCCCGCGTGACAGGCGGGGATACTAACCACTATACTATCGAGGATGTTGGCACAGTCTTGACAAAAACATTTTTTCCAATAACAGTGATTTTATTATTATTGGTAGATTTTTATCGGCTACACCTATTTTACACTCGGGTTTAAAGAATTTTTAACAATATATATATAAGTATAGACGAATTTAAAGCCATTGGCTTCAAATAAACGTAGTATATGATAGAACTTCTATCGCTCTATCAAGCATCAGTGTTCACGTTCTTTATAAATATTGTAAGTCGCGATGCAACAATCACAAATTACAATACACTAAACAATTGTCTTTCGTTTAACCATCTCACTTTGTATTTGTACATATGAATATGTGTTCCAAATTGCAACTGATAAGATGTTATAATAAAAAAGTGGCAGGGCTCATTTAAAAACTGCTATTTCTGTTTGTTTAATTGAATAATTTACTTATTGTATAAAGACAGATTGCAAATAAAGAGAGAAAAAACAATACATCAAATAAAACATTTTCATTCATATTGACCCAGTCAATACGAAAAAAGGCGTATGTACAAATAGACATTTTGACCGGCAGCATACAACATCCTCGATAGTATAGTGGTTAGTATCCCCGCCTGTCACGCGGGAGACCGGGGTTCAATTCCCCGTCGGGGAGAGATGTTACGAATCTTTTTTTTAATTTTTAAGTACACTTTTAAAATTCATTTTTAAATTTTTAAAATTTGACCATTAATTTTCAATGGCTTTTAATAAACTATGAGTAGTATTAGAAGTCAACTTCTTATCATATTATGTAATTAATGTATAACCAATATGAAATTGAAATATTTTCTGTTTAACACTTTGAGTATATATTGAATACCTAATTTAGTTACGTTATATAGTCACTTCTTTTTATAAACAAAGCAGCAAAAAAAAAAAAAAAAAAAAAAAAAAAAAAAAAAAAAAAAAAAAAAAAAAAATCTCACATCTCCCCGACGGGGAATTGAACCCCGGTCTCCCGCGTGACAGGCGGGGATACTAACCACTATACTATCGAGGATGTTGAAGCACGTTTGTTAAAACGTGTATTTCAGCTGAGCACCTCTTTTCTTTCATTCTCTAACATTTTCACTCACCAATTTCTGCTGGTTTTTCGTGTATGCGTGTTGTTATTGCTGCTGCTTCCCTTAAATTTGTAACAGCCACATCATCATAGGCGGCTGAGTCTTCCACTCTTTCATCGGCTGCAGTTAAATCGTAAGTGTTGAACTGGCCTGTAAAATATGAAAGATAAAATAAAAAAACATTATTTGTTAGGTATTATGAGTGCAACACCCTTGGGCTAAAGATTTATTAATAAATAGCTAAGAGTGCAACTTGGCACTCAATGTGTTTAATGTTGGCGTCAATATCGATATTACAACAATAGTCGTTTAATAAATCAAGCAGGAACAATTTAAAACTCTTTTCAAAAGTCATTCTGCAATAAACGGAACAAAAAGATGCGAAAGGTAAATTTTAACCAAGCCATAGTACACAATTTGTTACTTTCTTTTGAACCAGAACAGTTTTTTTTCGGATCCAGTAGAGCTTTGAGAATTTTACGAGTGTTTTGCTTGGCTGCCAATTCACAGTCTATAGAGTGCATGTCGTGTCTAATAAACAATTTATTAAATTATATTAATAAAAAACAAAAATGGATTACAGTTATACTTGTAAATTTTTTGGATTAAAAATAACTTTTTAGATTTCGCTGAGTTTTGATTCTAAATGACTTTTTTTGTGATCTAATTTGTTTTTTAAATTAGCATTAAATATCTTTATTCATATTGCCAAAAATAATTACAGTGAAAATCCTCAAGACCAAGGGATGTGAACGACTTAAAGAGACGAAAATGTAAAGTGATAATGTGTAGTACAAATACATTTATGTATGTAATTACAAATTATATGGGAAATATGACAATTTATTTTAGCTATTCTAACAAACAAGTGTAGATAGCAGAATAGAGCTATAACCTCTTACACAACTTTTAAGAGTTTGGCAAGATTTGTAGCAGCAAGCTTGGTTGATAAAAGCTGAGACATTTGCACCAAGTAAAGGTCTGAAACGGAGCAGAGGCGTTAATTGATTAAATGGTTTTGCACTTTGCTGACGAAGTGGAGTGCGTAATTGCCGTCGCTGTTGCTGGTCTCGCAAACTCTGCTAGCTTGGCAGTTACATAAACCATTTATCAAACTCGCTTGACATAATGCAGTAAATAACCGTTCTGTGGGGATAGGGATGGGGATGGGGATGGGCATGGGCATGGGAAAAGATAATGCAATTTCCGAGAAGCAAAACAAACAAAAAAGCAAAGCAGAAACCAAAAACAGAAACAGTTTTAACGCAAAGTGAAAAACAAACGTGACTGGCTCAAAGTGGGTGCAGCGGGGACAAACTCATTTCATATGCAACAGGCGACAAACTTAACCATAATGCGCAACAACACCGGCAAATTAGAGCAATGCGTGTTAAGAGACGATAACGATAACAATAACGATAACGACTCCAATGACTATGACGATGACGATGACGATGACAATGGCAATCAATCATTGTGCATATTGCGATGATATAGTTCGCGCCGTTCGCATCGGATCGCATCAATCGAAACGCAATTGCGCAGAAATAAAAGCTAATGCCAACTGAATGCTAAACGCCGTTTGGCAAGTTGCCCCAATTATTTGTCCATCCCGCCCCGCCCCTCGGGACTCTTGATTAATGGCGCAGTGTATGTCCAGAATCGGGTGTGACTTTTTCTACTATTATTCTAAGCTAAATGAACTTGAATATATTTAATGCTTTATAAATTAATCAATGAAACTCTGTCAGTTTAATTATAGGGGTAAATCATACTCGAACATATATCAATTCTATGGCACTTTCATCGGAAAAAAATGATTGATGAGAAGCCAAATTCAAATAAAAACTCTAAACGTGGGCGAATAATGAGTCACCTCAAACTAACTGATTTACTGTACTAGAATAGAAAGTTGAGAGTGTATGCAAATAGTAAAACATCTCGAGTGTTTTAGAAAGTCTATTTGCAACTACGAGAAGTAGGTCATTAGACGGGAAACGATATTTTCGTGCAATTAAAAATTTATATTTTATCAAAATAAATAGGAAACTTTTGAGAGATCACTTTCTTCGCAAGTAGCAATCTAAAAAGAATGCCCTGTGAATTGCGAAACTTTATTATATTCAGTTTTAAATATTAATGCAAGAGAGAATTGAATGTATTTAAAAACATTTAATTAATTTCCATTTTTGACTAGCACCTCCTAATCGTATATTGAACAGGCTTGATATTTACTTAAATGCATATATATTATTAAGATAGTATATATTTTGTTGTGTTTATCCATTCAGCGTATAATGCCCTTCATACTTATAAATGCCAGGGTATAAACGGCAACTCAGTTTTTGCATAGCAAACGAAAATAGATCAAAGTGCATTTCGAGTTTTCTAGTGGCTTTTTTAGATTTAGATTTGGCGGAGGAATATGCAAAAATATACTTTTGACTCACTGAGAAATGAAAAGAAGAAAGTAGAAGCAGAAAAGTGTGGCAAGTGATGCATGCCCCATAGCACTGCGACCCGACTGGGTGCTGTCTATCAACGCTTCGAGTCTATGCTAAATGAGCTGCAGCGCACACCCACAACCCGCCTTCTCCTTCCCCTTCCCCTGCTCTTCTCTTGCCTTCCTTCCCTCTTTTCCTTTCCCCCTTCCCTAATCGCGTCCGCGCTGCATTAGTCAAAAGTGCGTATATGAAATCAATTAAAATTCCGCACGGCACACGGAATGGACAAGAATCCGTCCGTATTTACGCTTTTAGCGGCCTATGCGCCGCGCATGGCCTAATGAAGGCACGTCTTCGTCTCCAGACATGGACATGAACGTGGACGTGGACGTCATCAGCGACAGCGTCAGCTGCAAGTGGGATACAAGTACGAGTAACGAGTATGGCACACACACTGAAAACTGAGAACTGACGACTGCGAACTGAGAGGCAGTCCAATCAGGCCCGATGCCACTCGAAATTTGTTTACAACAGCTTGAGGCACACTGATTGCCGCGTGGTCAGGTCATGCCTCAGCTCGAATTGCCCTTGGGTGCTGCTGCTGGGGAGCTATTCAAAATTTCTGTTGTTCTCCTCTTGAATGCATCGCAATAGGGCTTTAATTTTCTTTGGGGTTCTGCACGAAATGAAAACTCATCGTATAATAACACAATTAATGGATGGGTCTTGTGTCCAAGACCTCCGCAGGTGTTGCCAGTTTGGACACGCCACATAAGAAGCGACTGCAATCACAAACCATCTTCGTTTCCATCTTCATCTTAATCGTCATCGTCATCGCCATCGCCATCTTCATCTACACCCCATGACGTAGCTATAACACGTCAATTTAATTCGCATGTGATCTGACTTACGACAAACAGAGATACCGAGAGTATTATATCATTTAGACATATCGCATTTAACTTAATTGCATCTAATATAAGGGGAATCCGTTTATTGATAGTCATTATGATAGTTATTATGTTTACTGATGTCGAGTCTTTAAATAAAATAACATAATTATGCATAGATATAAAAAGTAGAACAATTTCTGATTTGACACGATTGTTAACTATGTCGAAAATAAAAATAAGTTGACCGCAAAAGACAAACCAATTTATAGTATTGCAAATAAAGTTCCAACATAGCATATGGTAGATATATGCTAGATATCTCAATTTTGAAAAGACCACCCAAGATATTTAGATCATAGCATATTGATTATTTATGCCATCATGAATCTATTCATGTTTTGTGTGCTTTCAAATATTTTCACTGCTTTTATTATTTGCTTGGCGTCGAGTCAACGTCAAAATTATGACTGACGTTTGATTTGTAATTGAAATGGCAGGCGAGACGCATAATTTGTAGATTTGTTTATGTTTTCGCTATATAGTAGTACATACATTTGTTAGCATAGAAAAAAGAACATTTTGGGTGGTCCACAAAACGTCATTGCGAGTGATCGCTGCGCTTGTTCGGTTGTCTATGTGTGTGCGTGTGTGTGTGTGTGCGGGACTTTTGCGCAATGTTCTCAATTTCAAAGACTAGACATATAATTGAAGATTTCCTGTCTCGTCCAAAATGAATTACGCGCCGCTTGCGATCAACGAGAATAAGTGACAGAAGAATCAAGAGGAGAAAAAGAGCACTTTAAATTGAATAATGTCACCCAAAAGCAGAAACTGTACAGACCCCATCACACCGCACTCAGAATTAGACTCGGATGTCACTGCTGCTGAGACGGCGATTTGATGCCCTGGATGTGGATGGATGGATGATGAGGATGCTCATCACAACTTGCTGATCATACTAAGTATGTCAACTGCCACGTCGGCAAGTAATTCAATACACCAGAGTAAAAGTGTGAAGAGGTGCATATGATTTCAACAAAGAATAATCTTCAAAATACTTGAACACTTCCACACACACATACCTACAGATATGTATGTATATATTAAATTTCATTTCAATGACAGTAAAGATAAGACGACCACAATCCAACAGATACACACATGCTCATTCTTTCGACTCTAGAGATAAAGATAACACACACTCTCGTCGAGAAAGAAAAAGGGTTGTTTTTAAAATAAGGGGATAAGTAAAAAAAAGAGAGCAGAACACAACACAAATGTTCTTTTCTTTATAAAATGTATGTATTGTTTTCAGTGACATTTGAATTTGTTCCGAAATGAAATGGATTAAGAAATCCGCTCAACTACTAGATATATTCTCAAAATAGAATCAAAGATTCTTGAATGCGCACTCTGCTGTAGCAATAATCATCATAGCGAAACTTAGATGACATGTATTATAACAAATGAAAATTAAGATAAGGATAATGCAATTATCTGCTTCAAGTCGTACAAGTTGGATTAAGTCGTTAGTAAATAAATGAGTACTCAATCTGCAAAAAAAAAACATAATTAAATAATGTAAACAAGTCACAATTTTTATTTTGTACTGGTCAATAAAAGACGATGAGATAATAAAGAAATGCTTAACTGCTGACGTCTTCGACTATCGCTAGTTAAACTGTGCCAGATAATAATAATTTATTTGTATATTTCTTTACTTATCATATTATTATTGCTCTTAATAAAACTGACGGAGCTAAATATTCTTGGGCGTCTCTCATGTTATCGCTCGCACCTTATGACTTTCAAATTTGTCGGCCGATTCCAACTGCCTCCGTGGCGCAATCGGTTAGCGCGTTCGGCTGTTAACCGAAAGGTTGGTGGTTCGAGTCCACCCGGGGGCGTCGCCAATTTTTTGTTTTATTAAATATTAAATAAATAAAATTTTAATTTTTTTATATACTAGCGACGTTTTATTACTACTAATACAAAAAAACATACATTTATGGATTATTCTTCAAGTTGTTTTTTAATAGCCTGAAATTACTAAATATTCAGATATACATACATCGAAAAGGCGAATAAACAAGTTGTTGGTTACAAATGACCAATAAGCTTTGTTAAACAAAATACTAGAAACTCCTACATTGCGATACATTTTTATTGTTGCAGCTAGCAAAACAATAGAATCAACTTTTACTTTGGTCAAAAGGCCTCAAGATATGCGCTGCAGGGTACCCGCAATAAAAAATAAAAATACAAAATTGTTGCTTGCGCTCACACAAAAGACTCAGTCTGAGCAACTGAAATAAGATCGATGATCAAAGTTTGTGCCTCGATTCTCTGAGGCCATTTACAAAGCTTTTTTTTATATGTTTGATAAAAAATAAAATGACACAGCAATACAACAATTCAGCTCGACTTTTAGTTACTCTAACTCAGCTCAAAAACATACTTTTAAAGGTGTTGGCAAAAGCAGGGTATAAGACATATTTCTTGAGAGAACTCGTAATTTCTATACCTAAATTTGGGCTTGTTCATTAATGACCAAGTACGAGACCAGGCAAGTGACCGAGTTCAGCAAAAGGAAAGCGGAATGGAAAATAACAAAGGCGGGAAGGCAAATGAATAAGACAAAAGCAATTGAAGCAACTCGAGCGAATAAAGTCAAGAGACCAAATAAAGATTCGATTGGATTTTAGCAGTTTAAATTGAAATGCTAATGCAACAATAATTTTGAACAAGAATTTATTATGCAGATTGTGAGATAGGAAAAGCTGAAATGAAAATATATTCCATATTGAATTTTACATTTTGGACAAGAGAGCCAAGTAATTTTCTTGGTGTAAACAGATTTCAAACCATATCAATAATTGAATAGCTCTAGGATACTACGGTTTGGGCGTGTCAAGTTACACAGTTGCGGAACGTGAGGAACGTGCCTCATAATTGGCTAAAACGACAGCGGCAAAGACGGACGGCAATGCCAGCAAAGGCAGCAACATCAGCCAAAAACAGTAAACCGTTTTTAAAGTTTCCACATAACTGGCGCAAAACGCTAACAAGCAAAAAACTATTGACGAAAAAAGGAAGGCTCGCAATGCGCGTACAAAGAGTCACAAAAGCAAACAAAAATGACACATCAGATAAGGCAATATCACCTACCGGGGCCCGAAAAGCAACCAAGCTGGCCAACTGGATGTGAAGGTGGAGGTGGAGGTGGAGGTGGACCAGGAGCCGCAACATGCATGCATGGGCGGAGGAAGTGGAGCCTGTGGCGACGCGACGCCGTTTGTCTGCAACGTTTGCCTCAAGATGCAACAATTGATTGCAGGCGAAATACAATGTGGATGCTGCTAGCTGCAGTTGGCTGCTGGTTTGGCTCTCAGGGTCGTTGCACAGCAGCCAGCCATCCAGCCAGCCGCCAGGTAGTCAGCCAATTCTGCTCCATTCTTCTCTCAGCTCTTCCCTTCTCATCACTTGTTGGCCTGCATTTGTACTTAGCAATGCAAAAGACGCGACGTTGTTGTCGTCGTCGTTGTTGTTGTTGTCGTTGTCGCTGCTTACTCGAAGTACAACACAAATTGTGGTGTCGAACAACATGTTTCTTGGTTCCACACAGATCTTGCAACAATGGACAGACGATGGCGTTGCCTGCTTACATTTCGGGTGCTTTTTTGAAGGAAAGTCTAATTGACGAGCGCCTCGCTCTCGATCTCAGTCTCGATGTTGCTTTTGGTATTGGTTTCGGTCTTGCTTGCAACTGTTGCCTAGACACGCATGCCTGTGTCTCATAATGAGGCAGCACTGCAGTTCACAATGCTGCAAATCCCATTTACAGTCTCAGTGCTCACACAATGGCAACTTCCCTCCAGAAGACACAACTGCTGAATGCGCGACGCTTTGACGCATGAATAAGTGATGCCAATTTTCAAGGCATTCGGCATTGGTCAAGTACAAAATGTCATTGCCATAAAAGCGAAGGTTGAAAAGCATACGAAAGATCAAATTAAAATAAGTAAGAACGCTCTAGGCGAAGCTGATCAGTACCTACATAGTATATAGTATATACTACTATACTATTCTTAATGTAAGTAAATGTATTCTTGATCAGCATTTCTGTTAAAATTCTCGTCTATAGAACTCAAATGAACTGATCTTCATAACGATACTATAATAATATAATAAGCACTTTCTGAATGATTCAACGTCCGATATTTACGATAAGTATTACACAAATTGTTAGTGTATATCAATGTGCTCTGTGCTTCTTCTGAACAAAACTTAACTGGCTTTTTTGTTGGCGTTGTTTCTGGTGTTGCTCTTTAGCACTTCACGTGCGAAATAAGGGAAGGCGAAAAAACAGAAAAATGGCAACTTTAAATTAGGTTTGACAAGATAAATGATCGGACTGATCGCTGTGAGTCGAGACAAGACGAGACGGAGCTGCAAGTAAAGAGAGCGAGGAGAGAGAGAGGCGAGAGGAAACCATTCAAGTGACCTCCATGTTAGTCTCTCATTATGTTGCTGTTCGTTCGCTGGCTCTCAACTGCTATTTCAATTCTTCAAGCACTTGAAATTTAAATTACAGCGGAAAAGGACGCTAAGTACAGACATACATACATATAATTTGATGGCATGGCTAGGGAATCTGGGTGCAATTTGCAATTGGCAATGGCATCGAGGCGTTGAAAGGCTTATTAAAAGAAATTTGCAATTACCACGTTGGAGCGAGAGAGGGAAACAGATAGGTGGACGTATAAGTGTGTATGTGTGTTTGCGAAAGAAAGAATGAGATGGTTATGTTGAGATTCGCCAACATCTACGTTTTGAAGCCCATTTATGTTATTTGCTGGCTCTGTTTTCTTCAGCTGCTTCGCGAATCGAGTCTTCTGCGGGTCCTATGTATAAGGCCTACCACAATGGGGCTGGCACGAAACTCCACTTTTAGAAGGCACCTTATCTGTGCAACGGCATCAATTTTTCACACCAGGCACATTGCAGAGTCCGCAATCCACAGTCCGCTCAGTCAGTAAGCAGCAGTCAGCTCTAAAGGGCAAAAGCAGCAAACAGCACAAACGGCATAAATATTATGGCCAAGTTTGCAAAGCCCCGACTAACAGATCTCATATCGGGCAGAGTACGTGGCTCAGCTCAGCTCAGCTCAGCTCAGGCAATGCCATGAAATGCTTAAACATAAATTCAAAAGCAACAACAACAAAGCACAAATGCAGCTGGTCTGAAGACTGCTGCTTAAGCCAGGTCCAGTCCTGGCTAGTCGATTTTGCTCTAGAGATTAGTGGGGCGACGAGTGCGACTGCGAGTGCGAGTGGGACTTGCTCTTGCTCTTTGTCTGTTGACCCTGATCATCTACCACGAACAGGCGTCTCGACTGCAGTTCAAGCTGTATCATTAGAAAAGGCTGCAAGCAGAGTGGGACGTATAGAACGATCGTTTTAATGGTCAAGCGCATTGTTCCTGTTGCAGAAAGGAAAACTCGGGTTCATTGCACTTTTAATGCTTATTAGAATCCCGCAATTATCTCATGTACTGCATTTGTTACGCTTAAACGATGCACGCCCTCAAAAAATACCACAAATAAGGAAAAAATAATGTCGGACAACTGTACCCAAGTGAAAAAAATAAAAGGTGTGAAATTTGCTGCCTCTGCATATTCCCTAAAGGCCCACCAAAAGACTTCCCTTTACCATCCTCTCTTCGATTTTTGGTTTTTTCCTCATTTTTGTTTTTTACTTTTTCTCGTTTTTGAGGACAGCTCGTAAGAATTTAAAATAATAGCAAGGCAATTCGCCAGGCTGCAAAACGTGGCAGGAATTTTAAATGTATTTTCATCTGCTGTCGCTAAAGAATGATGATATTCCCAACTTTAAAATATCCTAAACGAAAATTCTACTGAATACCGACTACCCGACTATAGAATACACTTTTGATTTTAATTTCTATTAATTTGTCCAGACTAAAGTAATGACTAAAGTATTCCTTGTCATTAAATGCAGTTGTTTAACAAATATACCTCATCGGTCATTGTTCGCTACAGGGTATACTCAACGTCGAAAACGGCAAACGTAAAGTGTGATTAACGCGTACCTGCGACTGCAAATGGAGCTGGAGAACTGGGAACCTGGATCTTGAGAGCTGAGACCCAAGTCGGGGTCTCTCTACCTTTTTGACACAATGTCTTGCGTCTGCCGCGTCCGACTCAATTGGCGTTGGCGACGTTGACAAAAACCCACGGCATCTTGCATCCTCCTCGTCGTTGTCGTCAAAATCATCGTCCAAATGCGCGCAGAAGCTGCACAAAACCTCGCCGGAATCCTCAAACTTCAAGACAGAGCAGTCCCTAGTCTGTCCGTCTGTTGGGCTCTTAGTCTGTCTACCTGAGGTAAGCCAGTTTGGACTGTTTGTGGTTGGCAGCTTAAATGACCAACTCGTTATGTGTTTACCACAGCAGCAGCCGCAGATAAGCAAACGCGATGTGCAGGCGACGCAATGCGACGCGACGCGACGTTAAGTCGGAGCTGCCACAACCTCTGCGTGCCGCAAGCTCTTTTTGGGTCCCTTTTAATGAGTCTGGGCTGGGCTGGACCGAGCCGACTCGACTCGAGGCGAGGCGAGGGTTTGCTGACTGCATCTTTTTAATAATATTGTTTACGTGACATTTGATTTATTATGAACTTTTCCTTTTGACAGATTATGTGGCGGCTCGGCTTCACGCCAGTTGCTACTGTTTTGACTCTGTCCCAGTCCCAGTCCCAGTCGCAGACTCTGCCTCTGCCTCTGTCTCCGACTGTGCCGTTGACTGTGCTGCTTTATGTTGGTTGGACTCTTGCTGGTTGCGGCTCCACGCTGCTGCACTTAAGTGGCACCCAACATTATTTTGCATTCGCCAGAGCAATAGCCCGACTTGATGGTAGAGACCTGCGAAATCAATTAGTCTACCTAATAAGTGCAAGAGTCCAACAATTAGAATCATAATTCACTAATTAATAATCAAGAGGCAGCGATCAAAAATTGCAATTATGATTAAATGATATTTCTTGTCGAAGGATGTATGTTAATATTGTTAATTTTTCTTAGTTCTATTCGCATCTTCTGACGCCTTTAACTTTCAACAGAAAGCTCTATAGTTCAATAAAATAGACAATTCGCAAACACACTATATGTATAATGGGAGTGTTTTACAAAAATAATATTTTGTTTAGTTTATAGTTTAAAATTTAAATATTAAAATTTTCCAGTAAAAGGTTATTTGTTAAATGTTACGATCCTGAGCGTGTCTACTATTCGATTATGCTCATCTCTTAATATTGCCGTTTGATTCGTTACTATTATTTACAAAGAACTCGACACAGAGTTCTTCGTTGTCGTTTTAATTAAGAACCAGTTTGATTTCGTCCCTCTCATTTTCCTATTGATATTTACAAATTAAATGTTGATAAGCGAAAAGGTTTTCGGGATGGGTTCAATTCCAGATTCTGGTTCTACGTTGTGGGTGCGATGTGTCTAAAATTTAATTATGCTGCATGCAACGAGCAGCCACTGTAGTTTTTGTTGCTGTTGTTGCCTTAGCTGTAGCGGTGGCGGTGGCAGTGACGGTGACGGTTGCTGTTGGTGTTGGTTATCATTAAGAGTTTAATCTTTATGGGTTATGGCAGCACTCGAGTCGTTAGGCTCGGTTTAAATAGCCAGTAAGTTCGCCGGCTATGTTATTTATGTGGCCTGCCAATAATAATGGTCATCATAAACACAACTCGCCCTCTCTCCCCACTGCGGGAGTTATACAACGAGCACGACCACGAGAACGAGAACGAGAACGAGATGGGAAAGGCGAGAAGGTGTGAGCCATGGGGCGAGGGAGCGATCATTTTAATATTGACACAATGATAATGTCATAAATGTGACAGCGATAAAAATCACTACGGTTTTTTATTATATTTTTTTGGGGTTGACACAAAGCGGGGCATGGGGCTGCCCTCGTATGAGTCCGAATAGTGAGTGTATACTATTATCTGAGTCTCAGTTTGATGGCTTGCAACAAGCGCTACAGGTTGGTCATAACCTCTTAATGACTGTATGGGGATGGAGGCAGCAATTCAAACTTATTGACACTTTATAGCAATGTCAAATGTTTGGTCAGAAGAGCCTCTCAGCACACACAAGTATTGACACATTGATTAAGGCTCGCAAACACAAATATTGCCGCATTGGCATTGGCAAGGAAAACGTTTTCAGTTTTCGGCTTCTCCCTCACAGACTTTGACGTCGAGCAGCAAACCGAATGTCGACTGACAAACAGATTTCATCCATTCGCAACCAATTCATGCCACATTTTATGCAAAGTCAGACACGACTTTGCACTAAAGCCGCCATAGGAGTCGTTGACGATGAAAAAGGGAAGTTCGTGAATTCTTCTGCCACGACGTTTAGATGCTCTTTTGTGTTAAAATGCTTCAATTCGGATTTAAGTGTCTACATTACTTTTTATTGAAATTCCGTTCTTGTCCTCTTAGCACTTTTCATATTATCACATATAAAGTACAATTTTAGTCATACGAATACAAGATATTTCACATAAGTAATTCATTATAATTAAACGAAAACGGCTTTATTAATCAATTAACGATTTTGGTTTTTTATATTCCAATTTAAAAAAAAAAAAGCATAAGAGAAGAGCATTGAAGAGTCGAACTAACTCAGTCACAATCTTACAGGCACATTTGTTTCGCGAATGCTGGGGAAGATTTCTGCGCATAGATTGAGTACTAAGGCCAAGGAGAATAAATTGTTTTTTTTTTCAGTCTCAGCTCCATAAGGCAGGCAAACTCCAAACAAGTCCCATCCTCCTCGGCTACATTCGTTTTGAGAATTCTCTCATTTGAGTCTGTGCCGAATGTGCGAAGGAAGAGGAAATGAAAGAAATATTCTGCGGTGTTGTTATCGAGGTCTCCGCATCGCGACTTGAGACTGAGACTAAGAATGCTCGAAAGGCTTGGAAGTCATTGGGGCTCGCGAGCTACAATTAATCATATCGGAATATACTCATTTTGCCCTTTGGTGGGCATAAATCTCGTCGGGCATTAAGCCGGCTTATGCCGTAGCGAAAGCCCGCTCTATACTGAGAAAGCGAAAAGAGCTTTTCGCGCGCATGCGCAACAAATCGCTTGATTACATTTTACTAAGCAACACGTCGAATTTTGAATTCTTGGCAACAGGAAATAACCTTAACGAATCTTCACTTAATGTAATCCATTTTTAAGCATTTGCCACTGTTCGTCCATTTTCATTTTGTAATTCTCAATCCGTTCATCAAGTAAATGAAAAATCGAGCAACCTCCGCTTGTTTCCCTGCAAGATGTCGCCACTGGAAATTGCAATTAACTTAGACTGCCCCGCGACGTGTCCCTAGCGAACTCACACTCCACAATTTTCTAATTTAATTACGTCTGGCTGGGTATTTTTTCTTCACTTTTCGTAATTTTATTAAAGTGATAAAAATCTGGCAATGTGCCCAGCATTCACTAATACAGAAAAGTCCACAGGAAATTGAATTCACTACAGAAAAATAACACACAGTGACTTACTCAATACTCTACAATGTTTTTTTACATTTTACATTTACCTTTGATATTTATTTAGATTGAAATAAAGATTTGTGTATTTACTAAATAATAAATTATTAAACTAAAGATGTAAGAAAGCTACAAAGCAACGGAATTACATTATGACGAATTAGCATATCGAAAAATATTAAAATACACCGTATAGCTAATACTTCGTATATCAAAATACTATTTTAATAAGAAAAAAAGTATTTTTCCACTACCGAAATCATGTTGCCTTAGAAATATATAATGACTAAATCAAAACCATTTTTCTAGCACACTAACTTCTTTCTTATTTTTTGAAAATATGCATAATCATACTATGTATTTACTAACTATTTATAGATGATAGCTTCTTTTCTGTTCTGCGTCTAAAGGTAAACCGCAAGACAAGGACCCAACTTTCGCAATTACAACCCGTCGACATTAACAATGAATGGCCGGTCCTTCACAATGTTGCATGTTGCAACTTTTTCATTTTTCTGGGTTACTGAGTAGAAAAGTAACAAGAACACAAGGATGTACAAAGGGCAAAGAGGACAGATATCAAAAGGGCATCACAATTAAGTGCATATAAATTTTGTAATTTTACGATCGCATTGCTTATAAAAAGCAAAGGAAGTACCACAACAAAAGAGAAACAGGCTCCAAGCATAGGACTAAGCTCGGCATAAAGTATGAGAATTTATGGGTCAACCAAAATTGAATGCAATAAGCCGCAAAAATATGGTCAATATCGAGGGTCGTCTGCCCGAACGTTTTGGGTACGCACATCGAGGTGGATGATAAGATACTTCGGCTTCTATTACTGATTTCTGATTGGTAATGACATTAGCAACCGGCTGTCGTTAATTTTAATAATCCGTTTGCCATGCGAACAAGCACTAAACTGCCACCGATTGGTCGATTGGTGGTCAGTGATTCGTGGTTGATGCTTGGAGGCAGACGGTTGTTCAAGCAGCGCAACGGGCGGTCATTAAGGCCTGAGGTCGTGTAGGTAAATGCAGCCTCCTTTAGCGAGGTGTGAAGAAAAGTGTCGACTTGTTAAGGCCACAGACCACAGACAAACAACAAGATAACTGGATCCAGACCCTAACACTACAACCACCACGATCAGCTTGAAGCTTAGCCTGAGATTGAGTCGGAGTCTCTGACTGTTTCTCAGAATCAGCAGAAAGCGCACGCGGCCTGCTTTTGTGGATGCAATAAATAAAACAAGTTGAAACCGCAGGCACATACGCACCAACGGCTTGGCGGCATGTTTTGTCCTTCATGTGGTGTTTGTGGTGGTGGTGGTAGTGGTGGTGTTGCTGGTTTCCTTTGGAGAAGCTACTTGCCGCATATGCGATAAATTTTATTTATTTCTATACGAGGATATTCACATGCCGCACTTGTCTAACTTTTACCTCTTGTTCCACTTAATTAGTGTCTGACAAATCGGCAAGTTTCTTTGATGCCCCTAAGACTTAAGCCAATAAAAAATATTATATGCTGGATTTAGAAGCCAATACAATAAAATACTCACTCGCAAAATATGGGCATGATTCATTTTACGAATTATTAATATCTCTTTTAATATTATTTGTAACTCAGACTCTTTACACTGTATCAGAATTCCTTTGTTAATTGATAAACACATAAAGAGGAGTTTATTTACGGCCCCCTTATTAGCATAACTAAATAGTTAGCTATGTGAGACTCATATTGAAGTGATATTAATCGAGTTTCCGGCAAATGAAATGCTCTTAGCTGAGAGGTGCAATTAGTTGGTCATATGTCCACGTCTGCATGGCATCTCTCTATTACCGAGGTAACCGGCTGGTGGCACCAAAACCAGGCAACTCTTGTACACTGAGGGGCACTCTAATCCAAGATAATTAATTACAGCTTTACAGGCAAGCTGCAAGTAACTTAATAAAGCATAAATGATTGTCAACTGTGCGCAATTAGTCTTTATTATGTCAATAAATCGTGGCCAACTGATCGCCAGTCATAATAGCGAAAATATTCGAACTGCAATTCCAATTGGCTTGTTTTGTATACCCGCTACCCATAGGGTAGAAGGGTATTATAGCTTTTTGTGCCTGCAGGCAGAAAGAAGCAGGCCTATATATTCTTGATCAGCTTCAACAGCCAATACGCGATAGCCTTGCCTGCTTATCTGTCTGTCTTCTCTGTTTGTATGGCTAAAACCATCTACTGCAATCGGATCTTAGTTGCTTTGGCTGATAATCTGGAATATTTTGGACTATATTTTAAATGTAGTATTATATCGATATTCCAATTATAACTATCGGTTTATTTTAGTACTTTTGATAAATTAATGTAATATACTTTTAGTATATGGTTTTATTGGAATTGTGTAGCGGGTATCTCACAGTCGAGCACACTTTTAGCTTGTTTCTTTTTTTTTGTTTTCTGTGAGGCTATTTCGTGGGAAAGTTGGTCAATCGCCATATTGATGGATTGTTTCTTAATCTGTCTACATTCAGAGTCACTAACTACCTTTAGAAAGTCTTGCCATATTTAGTTATCAGCGATTAAAGTTGTTGAGAAATGCCAGAAAACTTTGCTCCACTGAAACCTTACAGAAACAAAAAAAAAGAAAAAATAAATAAAAAAAAAAAAACTGTCGTGACTTTCAAAATACCACAAAAGGAAGCAGCAGCCGCAACTGATATGACAATATTTTAATTAAAAGTTTTTTGTGGAGCGTAAGACACACGCCAACAAGAAACAGAACACGTCACAGATGAATCGGCAGCGGGAAGGCAACCGCAAAAGGTTGCTGAGGCAGAATGCCGTGCAACAAGTGTTAGCCTTGCAACATGGCGAGCTGGCAACACAACAAGCGTCGCTGTCTGCCGTCCTCGAAGCTGCTGTTGGTGTCTCTCAACATCGACTCCAACAACGAGGTGTTAAAGTAAATATGCAAGAAAGGAGCTAACAAATTTTACATGCCGTGCCAATAATTGAAAAAGCATGTTGCCCCACGACGTGGACGTATGTAGCTACAAGACTTTCTGCTTAGAAACGTTGTAAGTCTCATTTATTGTGAACTATTGCATAACCAAAAAAGGGTTACTTCCTATTCTCGAATGCAAATAAAGTTTTTTTAAATTTACATTCTGGCAATTAGTCCACATGGTTATCATATTTGTTAGTTCTATTTTTTCGGAAAAATATCCATTCTCCAAGTTGAGAACTGTTTGCAACAAAATTATTTGAATATTTCTCCGTTTCCTCTGGCGTGAATGGCCTTTCGATTAACGTGAATGCTACGCAACTAAGTTCAAGGCAAGTTTTATCCGCCTAGCGGATGCTGGTAACACTGGCAACAACAATACTTAAGAGTCACACTGTTTGGTCACACTATGAGATACCCACTACAACTGACAAGTATGGGAATTAAAGAAAATGTACACCTAACTGCACTAGCTTTAGTTTATAGTGAGCTAACAAGTTATAAATATTGAATTGTTCGGAATCTCCACTCATAATGTAAATAATAGTAATCCAACTAAGCCCAAAAATTGGAAATTCATAATTTTCGTAACCTTCAACCAAAAAAAACATTTATAACGTCTCTTATAACGTTGCCTACTTTCTATCTTCAACTATTCCAGGGTATGAATTCACAACAGACTCACGATGATATTAAATGGAGATGGTCGCTCGTTGCTGGCTGCCTGCTGCATGTTGCATGTTGTTGGTTTGGTTTTGTTTTCCTCTCGTCGTTTTTGTGGCCAATGCCGCTGCAATTGCCACTGATCGCGTCGATTCAATTAGTAATTCTAAAAAGCGGCAAACGACGCCTTTTGCATCCTAATAAGCTGTTGCAGTTACTCGTGTTTGTTATTGCTGCCGCTGTTGATGCTACTCTTTCTTGGTCTCGAACTATTGTTGATGTTGCCATAACATTTGTTCAATAACAACACCAGTATTACCAGCGTCAGAGTCAGGCAATCGTTTCCAGGCCAAGCTTTTCCAACTGTCGGCGCTGCACTTTTCATGCCCAAATGCAGTTGTACTCGACTGTCTCAGTTGTTGCAGTTGCAATCACATTGCGGCGCATTGACTATTTTTGTCATTGTCGTCGCGTCGCCGTCGCTGTCGCTGTCGACGCTGACGCTGACGCTGACGTCAACGCACTCGTCTGGCAGCATGCTTACTCGTTCAATTCTTTTCCACAGAAAATGTAATTACGTTCTGTGATTTCGAATACCCTGTATTTTGAAAAGCGGGTATAATAGGGTCAATTTGAAGAAATTATTCTTTTTTATACTTTCGATTTAGATGGACGAATTCCTTAATACCTTTCAAACTAATGGATACATTATATTTGAGGTGGTCTTGTACAGGATATTTGGCAGTTGTTCAATCATTGATATCGCACTCTTTGAGAGTTTTTTGCCGTCGTCGTGGATGCTTCTATTGCAGATGTTGCCATTTCTGGAGGCCCAACATTACAAACTTGGTTCAAATTAATTCTTCAAGCCAAATTGCACACTCGCAGTCAGCTAATCAAAGTTTAATCAATGCGGCCTTTTGATGTGACATTGAATTGCATTCTGAATACCCTTGCCATAGGGCATACTAAATATCTTAAGAAATTCTTATTGCATGGAAGATAAACACTTTGAACATTATTATAAAACCGAAGAACCTTCGAAATTAGTTTTCTCACAGTAGCTAACTAAAACGTTTTTATATTTCGAAAAGCAAGTGTACAACACAAGCCATAAAAGTACCTTGGTCATGCTGGAAAGAGTATTAATTGTCAACTGCAGTCAGTGGATTTCTCTTCCGTTTAAAGCCAGTTTCCATAAGAAAAACGATGGGAAAATATTTGTTTGTTGCATTGAAGAAAGAGCGTATAAGTCGATCCAACGTCATTTTTATGGACACGCCATCGCATCCTACAGCATTATTTATTAGTCTTTTTTTAGAAGAATCGATGATATTAAATTCAAGAGCTAAACAGCTTATACATTAAAGTTTCTTTTACACTACTCGAAATCATGACTATAGTAGCATCATAAGCTTTAGATAGAATTTTTACTTAATAAACATTTAAATCATTTAAAAAAAAAGTATACTGATTGGAAAAAGGTCTACCTCTCTACAATGTAGAAACAAGTAAGAAAGCTACAGTCGAGTGTACTCGACTGTGAGATACCCGCTACCCATTTTGAATAAAAGCAATATATTTTGCGGTATTATTCTCCAAATATACCAAATATACTGCAAATATACTAAAAATATACAAAATGGTATATGTGGTATATCAATATAGTACCGCACTCAAAATATACCATAAGCGGCACAATATACCAGATTGTCAGCCAAATAAACTAAGAAGTGGGCGTGTCAAAAATTTGAAACAAACTTGATCTGCGTGGAAGCATAAGAAATGCTATTGAAAAAAAAAATTAGAGCTCTATCTCTTATAGTCTCTGAGATCTAGGTGTTCATGCGGACAGACGGACAGATGGACAGACACACAGACACGCAGACGGACAGGCGGACATGTCTAGATCGTCTTGGTTGTTGACGCTGATCAAGAATATATATACTTCATAGGGTCGGAGATGCCTCCTTCTACCTGTTACATACATTTCCTGTCGGCACAAAATTATAATACCCTTCTACCCTATGGGTAGCGGGTATAAAAACTAGCAGAATAGAATAAATTAGATTTGCAATAGCACAAAGTTATATTTGTACAAGGTTTAAATTGATTTGTTCAAGATCATCTATTATTAATAATAATTATTAATCAGATAATTACCCATCGCAGTGTAATATGTATATAATTTGTACATTTATAATATGTGTCATTACGAGACAAAAATCTGTATTATCAGTGCCTCAGTTCAATGTTGATTTTGCCGTCGATTGCGGCGGTTGATCTACTCCGTGAAACCTAAATATTATCATGCTGACGATTCTATTTTTAAGTGCTATTCTACTCTTGTCAGTTTGGATTCTATTGGAAAAACTTAAGAGCAGATACTTTATCCTGTCGTTGGCGAAACGAGTACAGACTGAAGATGGCAGTCCACTGGAAGAAAAAGTGTTTGTAGTGCCGGGCAAGACGAGATTCGGTAATAGTTTTGATATACTACAAGTGACGCCTTGTAAGTATTCAGCATGTTATCTTCGTACCCCACGCAATTACTGATTAGCAAAATGAAATTTCTTCAGCGATGCTGTTTAAATTTATGCGAAACGCACACTCGAAGTCAAATGGAAAAAGTTACTTGTTGTATTACTTTTTTGGTGTCATGTACAATGTAGTCCGGGCTGAAGATGTTGATGAGATAGTGCAAAGTACAAAGTTAATAACCAAGAATGTAGTGTATGATCTAATAAGGCCCTTTCTCGGAGAAGGATTGCTTATAAGCACTGGTAAGTAATTCCACACTCTAAAAAACGCGAAAATATAATATATATAAAGATTACATCACTTTTCAGATCAAACGTGGCACTTCAGAAGGAAACTATTGACACCTGCGTTTCATTTCAATGTTTTGCAAAACTTTTTAGATATTTTCAAGTAATTATACCTCGATATAACATTCTGGATTATTTTTAATATTACAATTGTTACAGAGAGGAGTCACAAAAACTGAGCAAAGTGCTGCAAAAACAAATGAATGTTGAACTGGAGCTAAAACAGATCATTCCAAAATTTATGCTCAACAATATTTGCGGTAAAGATTAAAAAAACTATTTCAATGAACAAATCTATTTATATATAATTCCTTATAATGGAAATCATTCTCTTTATTAACATTTTTACTTAGAAACTGCTCTTGGTGTTCAGCTCGATGATGTGGTGGAAGGGGCACAATATCGAAAATCAATACATGCTATAGAGGAAGTTATAGTAGAACGCTTTGGCAATCCACTTTTATATCTGGAACCATACTTTTATCTGTTTGGTAGTTATCGAAAGCACGTGACGAATCTTCAGATAGCACATGCCTTCTCTAGCCGGATCATCGAGCGAAAGAGAGAACAATTCAAGCAACAGCAGTCCAAATCGGTTGATGATTACGGAAGAAAAAAACGATATGCAATGTTGGACACACTTTTGGCAGCCGAGGACGATGGTCTTATCGATCACCAGGGCATCTGTGACGAAGTTAACACGTTCATGTTCGAAGGATACGACACTACATCCACCTGTCTCACATTCACACTTCTCATGTTGGCTCTACACGAAGATGTTCAGGAACGTTGTTTCGAGGAGCTGCAGCATTTTTCGAACGACGACAGCGATCTCACCGTGTTCGACTACAATAATTTGACTTACATGGAGTGTGTGATTAAGGAATCCTTGCGCCTCTTCCCATCAGTTCCTTTCTTTGGACGTATTTGCACAGAGGAATGTGTGGTAAATGGTCTGATTCTGCCAAAAGGCACGCAGATCAATATACATGCATTTGATATAATGCGAGACCCCCGACACTTTCCAAATCCCTCAGAATTTCAACCAGATCGTTTTTTACCTCATAACACTCTAAATCGCCATCCCTTTGCCTTTATTCCATTTAGTGCTGGACAACGTAATTGCATTGGACAGAAGTTTGCCATTCTGGAGATAAAAGTGATGCTAGTCTCCGTATTGCGCAATTTTAAACTGTTGCCAGTAACTCGATTGGAGGACGTTATATTTGAGTATGGCCTTGTCCTGCGCACCCAAAATAGCGTAAAGCTAATGGTTACAAGTCGTCAGCAACAACAAAGTAGAACATTGTAAATTCACTTTTGATTTTCCTATATTTTTCTGTTTCAACCACGACTAAGAGCAAATCAATGTATATTTGCTCATTTTCAAAAAAGCAGTACATAAACAAAAATACATTTTTTTCATTTCAATAATAAAATAAAAAGAAAATAAATACTTTTTTAGTTGATGTTAATATCAGAATTAAAATTCGAATTGCAATTAAATTAATTTAAGATAAACTTAATTACATTTTTCCGATATTTTTAATGCATCTGGGACGACTTTACGATTTGTCTATCGCCATAGGGAATTGAATTTAATAAAATTTATAACGAAATACATAATATTCGGAGGCAAAAAATAAATTTGGAGAATTTACTATTGTTTGTAAATACCAAGAATAAATATTTAGAATTGAAGTTTCCTTTACTCTACTCTAATCATGATAATAGTAGAGCATCCTAAGCATTTGATAGCATTTTTACTTAATAAGCATTTAAATAATTTAAAAAAAAACAAGTAAGAAAGCTACAGTCGAGTGTGCTCAACTGTGAGACACCCGCTACCCATTTTGAATATAAGCAAAATATTCCGGTATTACTTTCAAAATATACCGAAAATATAGGTTTTATTGTATACACCAAAATTCGTTCTAGCTTTAAAATTACGCTTGTTATTCGACTTTTTTGATTTGCGGGGCGGAAGTGGGCGTAGCTAAAATTTGAAACAAACTTGATCTGCGTGCAAACATAACAAATGCTGTCGAAAAAAAATCATAGCTCTATCTCTTATAGTCTCTGAAATCTAGGTGTTCATACGGACAGACGGACGGACCGACAGACGGACAGACGGACATGGCTAGATCGTCTCGGCTATTGATGCTGATCAAGAATTTACATACTTTATAGGGTCGGTTGGTCTACCCTATGGGTAGCGGGTATAAAAATGGTACTGATTGGAAAAAGGTCTATCTGATGAACCCTCTACACTGCAAAAAAAAAATAGCAGAATAGAAAAAAATTAGATTTGCGATTGTACAAGGTTTAGTTTGATCTGTTCCAGATCATCTATCATTATTAATAATTATCAATCAGATAATTACCCATCGTTGTGTCGCAGTGTAATCGGTATATAATTAGTACATTTATAATATGTGTCATTTCGAGTCAAAAATCTGTATTATCACTGCCTCAGTTCAATGTTGATTTTGCCGTCGATTGCGGCGGTTGATCTACTTCGTGAAACCTAAATATTATCATGCTGACGATTCTATTTTTAAGTGCGATTCTACTCTTGTCAGTTTGGATTCTACTGAAAAAACTTAACAGCAGATACTTTATCCTGTCGTTGGCGAAGCGTGTACAGACTGAAGATGCCAGTCCACTGGAAGAAAAAGTGTTTGTAGTGCCGGGCAAGACGAGATTCGGTAATAATCTTGATGTACTACAAATGACGCCTTGTAAGTATTCAGCATATAATCTACGTACCCCACTCAATTACTGATTAGTAAAATTAATTTTCTTCTTCAGCGATGCTGTTTAAATTTGTACGAAACGCACATTCGAAGTCAAATGGAAAAAGTTACTTGTTTTATTTCCTTTTTTGTGCCATGTACAATGCAGTGCGGGCTGAAGATGTTGAGGAGATAATGCAAAGTACAAAGTTAATAACCAAGAATGTAATCTATGATCTATTAAGGCCCTTTCTGGGCGAAGGATTGCTTATAAGCACTGGTAAGTAATTCCACACTCTAAAAAACGCGAAAATATAATATATATAAAGATTAAATCACTTTGCAGATCAAACGTGGCACTTCAGAAGGAAACTATTGACACCTGCGTTTCATTTCAATGTTTTGCAAAACTTTTTAGATATTTTCAAGTAATTAACCTCGATATAACATTCTGGATTATTTTTAATATCACAATTGTTACAGAGAGGAGTCACAAAAGCTTAGCAAAGTGCTGCAAAAACAAATGAATGTTGAACTGGAGCTAAAACAGATCCTTCCACAATTTACGCTCAACAATATTTGCGGTAAAGATTAGAAAGAATATCACAATGAATTCTATAATTCCTCATAATGGAAATCATTCTCTTTATTAACATTTTTGCTTATTTAATGCTCTAGAAACTGCTCTTGGCGTTAAGCTCGATGATATGGTGGAAGGGGCACAGTATCGAAAATCAATACATGCTATAGAGGAAGTTATAGTAGAACGAATTTGCAATCCGCTTTTATATCTGAAACCATACTTTTATCTGTTTGGTAGTTATCGAAAGCACGTGACAAATCTTCAGATAGCACATGCCTTCTCTAGCCGGATCATCGAGCGAAAGAGAGAACAATTCAAGCAACAGCAGTCCAAATCGGTTGATGACTACGGAAGAAAAAAACGATATGCAATGTTGGACACACTTTTGGCAGCCGAGGACGATGGTCTTATCGATCACCAGGGCATCTGTGACGAAGTTAACACGTTTATGTTCGAAGGATACGACACTACATCCACCTGTCTCACATTCACACTTCTCATGTTGGCTCTACACGAAGATGTTCAGGAACGTTGTTTCGAGGAGCTGCAGCATTTTTCGAACGACGACAACGATCTCACCGTGTTCGACTACAATAATTTGACTTACATGGAGTGTGTGATTAAGGAATCCTTGCGCCTCTTCCCATCAGTTCCTTTCTTTGGACGTATTTGCACAGAGGAATGTGTGGTAAATGGTCTGATTCTGCCAAAAGGCACGCAGATCAATATCCATGCATTTGATATAATGCGAGACCCCCGACACTTTCCAAATCCCTCAGAATTTCAACCAGATCGTTTTTTACCTCATAACACTCTAAATCGGCATCCCTTTGCCTTTATTCCATTTAGTGCTGGACAACGTAATTGCATTGGACAGAAGTTTGCCATTCTGGAGATAAAAGTGATGCTAGTCTCCGTATTGCGCAATTTTAAACTGTTGCCAGTAACTCGATTGGAGGACGTTATATTTGAGTATGGCCTTGTCCTGCGCACCCAAAATAGCGTAAAGCTAATGGTTACAAGTCGTCAGCAACAACAAAGTAGAACATTGTAAATTCACTTTTGATTTTACTATACTTTTCTGTATCAACCACGACTATGAGCAAATCAATGAAACATTCAGAAGCGAAAAATGAATTTGAATTTGTTGTTTGTTGTTTGAATAAATATTTAGCCTAAAACTATGCAACATATTTGGTAAACGTTGATTGGCCACTGTAGATAAATTAATGTGAGAACAACCAATAAAAAACATGTAAGACTTATAGTTAAATACAAAAATTTGGAACAAACTGCACATTGTAGTATAATGTAAACGTTAAAAATATTATTGTTTTGTTCCTAGTATTCTAATTAGAATGAATTGTAACCCTGTTGCTCTTGCCTAACAGGAATCATTTGGCACTCGTGGACAATGGCTGCCGTAAGACCAACAAGCCAAGCACTGTATTTGCTTGCACTCAACTGGTATGAATACATATTTATTTGTAAGCATGCGTGAATGTTGTTGTATTGCACTGTTTGTTGAGCAGCAAGACTACTTCTACAGTTTCGCATGTTATTGGCAAGCGTTCAGCACAAGTGCCTAATTCGATTATAAATTTTCATTTGCGCGTCGAATAACAAAACAACCCGCGCGCACAATCACACATTCTCAAGCGCATATGTACATATGTACGCGTTTGCTACAAACACAACACCAAATCCAAGAGTTCTCACGAATTAAAAAAATTACACTCACCATTTGGTATTTGTGCGAAAAACACAAGGACACATAAAATCATTAACACACTTGTTTTGCACATTCTAACATTAATTTCAACAAAAACAATCCTTTTTTGTTTTCTGTTTGGAATACAATTAGAGATGGTAAAACACCGATATTATAGATACTTTAAAAGTATCGGTAATATTAATGTTTGGTAATTCACCATCGATGATTTAAAATACAGCTCTGCTCATTTATATTGCGTTTTTTTTCGTTAAAATCTTGTGCTTTCAGTCAGATATGTCTGTTGTCTATTATCAAATGCACTTTCCATGAGTATTTGAATAGTCATTTAACTTGTCACTTGGTAATCGCAACAATTAAATTATATAAATTTCCCAGGGCTGCATATATAATATGCCCGTCGGTCACACTGAATTAGACATAATTAATAAAATTAAGCAATTAGATTCGCTGCGTATTTTTCGATATATTATCGAAGTACACCTACAGTATAAATGTGACCACATAATAAGCGCGATACAGCGCCAATTTTTAAAATGCAAAATACGCTACAAGATTTAATTACATATCGAAACGAATTGGAAGTGTACCTATAAAAGAAATACTTATTTTTAAATTTATTTCTTTTAAAATAATTTTTTAAAGAAGCATCGGAAATTTAAAATGAATTAACATTTTTTAAGCTTAACAATTTATAAAGCATTTGATTCCACATGATTATTAAAGTTTTCTTTGTATTCCTTATTGACTTTAAGTGAGTGATTGATAACACTAGAAGCTGGTGGCTGTTGCGGCACAGGATTAGGTCCAGGAGTAAGGCCAGGCCCCAACGGCGATTGCTGCCCGGGATTATACGCTGGAGCCTGTGGCAACGGAGCTTGTGGCTGACTAGGCGGATATCCAGGTGGAGGAGGAGGCACATATGGCTGTGGCTGTTGTTGGTATGGAGTGCCAATCTGATAATTGGGCTGCTGATTGTAAGATCCTTGGTTGTAGGGATACGGATACGGATATTGCGGATATTGTATTGTGGATATTGGAAATATTGAGGATTTTGGGGATATGGATTTGGATAAACTGGCTTGTTATGCTTGTGTTTCTTGTGCTTATGCTTTCCGCCGTAGTAGCCGTCATATTCACGATTACTGCTTCCACTATCACTATCGCTGTCGCTGTCACTATCACTACCACTGCTTGCCAGGACACATGCTGTGACCAGCAACAGTATGAAAAGCAGGAACAAGTTCTTGTTCATCGCGCCGAAGACAAATAAAATAGCAGTACTTGTATTAAGTCAATGAATTTTCAGACTGGACTAAACGTGCGGCAAGTGTCGAGATTAAGTAATGCGAGTGTCGCAATGGAAGTCGCAATATATTGTTTTTCATTGATAAGCAGCACAAATATGTGTACTTTACTATTTATATACACGACGAGAATACATATGTACATATGATCCCATCTTAGTCTCGCGGTACATTGTTTATATCACTTTATTCAAATTCCAAGAAATAGACATAATTTATTTTAATTGTTTTCATTTTTTTTATGTGTTAGACAGATTCGGTATTGAAGTGAAATTCGGTATTACTTTGAGCTTATTGTTAGGAAATATTTTAGCTCTCACATAATGTATAAGTATTTAATGCTCGTCTATGTCGGGTTCAGTTGGTAAGCTTATCAAAATTCATGAATCGCTTAAGTCGTGCACCGTTGAACGGCTCTTCGCTGCCCGGAGGAAATTTGCGCATCTAAATCAAAGTATTTAAATGAAAATAGAAATAGATAGACAGATAATGAGTCACTTATGTAATGGAGAAGAGTAATAGGTGAAACACTACAATTTTCAAATAATAAAGTTCTTATTGAAAAATGAAAATTTGATAAAAAGAAATATAAGAATAATTTTTTTTTTTTTAATTCTGGTATGAATATCCCAAAACCATAATCCCATGAATAAGATACATAGGTAATATGATATTAGTTTAAACCAGTATCAGATTATCTTTGTATGCTATAAACATCTAGTTTCGAAAACATATTCTAGAAACCAGCGTTAAGTGCTAATGTTTACCTATAATAGAAGTTGATATGAATCTAATTAAAAATCAATTTTGTATATCACTTTCGACAAAATATTTTTAAATCGATTGTGATTTAGCTTCATTTTTTAAATTGTATACAATCATATTTAATTACAAAATATGATCATTTCTATGCATTTTGTTATAGTTTTTTAGTTGTGTTGTGTATAATAAAAGTTTTTCTAAGTATAAGTAATAGGTACAGAATATGTATGTATAAGTTGTATGTATAGGTATTGGAGTATATGTGTGTGTGTATGTATATGGATAATTGTAAGTACAGCATGTATTGCGGTATTTAGTCGTGTGATCCAATTACTGAAAGCCGCCAGCGTATTGTGCGTATGATAATGTACAATACATAATTTAAGTATGGTATGTTGTTGCTGTTTCAATTCAAGGTGTTAGGGTTTGTTGTATTGTTTTTGTGATTATTTTACTAGGGTTCGTCTTTGGCGAAACGTTTCTGCAATTAAATAAAACTCAATATTAGGCTACAATTCGTGTGGGATGTGATGTCTCTAAATTATTAATTAAATTATACATTTTATTTATTTTCTTTTTTATTTAATGGTGCCTCCAGAAACAATAAAGCAAAAGTGGGTTGTTTTGTAAAGTGCATTTATCATTTACTTACATTCATAGGCAAGGTTGTAACTCTATCATAAATTATTTATTATTGAATACTGTATATTAAAAAGTTATTTTAGTTGAAGGCGACTATCATCCGTTATTTTTACAAATATTTGATAAAGGTCTTTTCCAAGCTCCAATTTCAAAGCAGTCGCAGAGAATATAATATAACCAATTTATTTCAAAATGGAGTTCAGAATAGGTTTTAATGTGAATATTTTGGTAAGGCGGTAATGTTAGTTATTTATAAAAATATAGTGGTAATAACAACATTTTGATGAGAAAACTTAAATCATCAGATAAACTCAAAATAGTTGTGTTTATTGACCATATGATTTATTCGAATACCAATCTAACGGTCACAGCACAAGTCTATGACTTATAACCAAAAATAGTTAAAATAACTTAGTAACTTAGAATTTGTTTTTTTTATTTATACTTTTCATCAACTTTTTATCCGACCGTAGAAAACCTTTTCATTTTCCTAAATTAAATTTAACAAACCCTTTCACTTATGATGTTTCAACTTACCATAATTCTATATTTTTCCTTGCATGCATAATCTGACTCGTCAATATCCATATAACAGTCCGATTTATATTCTGGAGGTAAAGGATTTCCTTCGTATTCACACAATTTGTGCAGTGGCCGTGCTCTATAATATATTTTGCATTGAATGAAGATTTAAGAATTTCTAACAAAATGTATTGTGTGCTTACGTGACAATGATTTTGTTCATTGAAGACGGTTTCTGCATCGGACAATAAAATACATCAGGTGTCTTTTTATCGAATACTATTTTCCTCATCATATCCTTCTCTTTGAGTATAGCTTTATCACCAAATGTAGCCAAGCTGCTGCACAACAGTGTGGCAAATATAGCTATCGAAAATAGTGGAGTCTTCATATTGAAGTGATCGCAATCTGTAATTAGGTTGATTAAAACACTATATACTATTTATATGTAGATATATTAACATAAATATTTTGATTTTCGTTGGCACGATTTCTTTTTATTGTAATGGAATCCTGCAATAAATTTAACATTTAACTAGACATTAGAGTTCATATTCCAATCATGTTATTGTGCAGATTTCTTCGGCCCGGTTTAAAATTAAAAAAAAAAATAATCATGATCTCATCAGCAACAAGCTCAATCAGTTTTAGTCAATTCTCCCACACGAAAAGACAGGTGTCCACATCATAAGTAATTTCTTATTTTAGGCAGCTTTTGCTTATTTTGCATTTGACGTGAAAATTCTCCTAATATGACGCTAATTATTCAGTAAATAATGTTTGTTACAAGGTTAAAGTAATGTCATAAAACATAAACATGTAACCTTGATTACTTCAATGCCTTCAATGCATATTTTTCCATCTAAGTTCGTAAGTATGAACATCCACCATAAAACTTCTTCGAGTGGCGTTCACTTCTTTAATCATCAAAATTATAGATACCTTTGAATACTTGAAATTGAGCAAATAATTGTAACAAATTGTACGTATAAATAAAAATATTGCCAGGAAAAACGCACTTTTCTCAACTCAACTTTAATTTAAACTGTTGCCCGTCTTACATGTCATGCTTGCGAATACAACCAAAAGCTGTGCATTGAAAAAGCTCTTAAGGCCTAAAGACAATGGCAATTTACATTTGTTGTTGTTTTTCAAAACCGGTTTCTTGGCCAGTCAATAGAAACAAATTCATTGTTGCACACAGATAAATCTAGGTTTGAAGCAAGTAGAAAGTTTTTGGTATATTCTTAATATTGAAACAAATGATGAAAATTATTATAATTATTATTAAAGACTAATATCCAAACATTAATTAAGATGTTATTAAGATGTAAATTCAAATAAGTACAGATTTTTTTTATCGGATTGTTATCGATACAATAAGTAATGTAGTATTTTTAAAATTTATATTTTGATTTGGGATTGCGGTCACTCTGTACTTTGTAGACAGAAGCTCTTTAAAAAGGTAAGCATTGTTGACGATAAGCATAGAAAAGGTTTGCCCCGCTTGTGCCATTGCCTCAGTTTCCTTCATCAGTTCATCGGGTTCAACGATTCTCAGCAGTCAGAGCAGAAACTTGGTTTGGCGGAAATGCTATACGAGTACATTGCCTATCCAATAAACCCAAATGCTTCTCAAAATTCTAAAACTTTCAGCGCAGATGGGAGCAAAGCAAACAATTCTTTTGCCAATTCTTTTTAATGTGAAACTGGTCATTTACAAAATGTACTGCAAAATCGACAATGCGAACATCTGTGCAAGCGCAGACAAAGCTCCAAGTATTCAATTCGAAAAAGTCCAAAGGCGTTCGCACAGAGCGGTTACCTCCAAACTATTTGCGAGTTCATATCGTGGGCATCCATTCAAATATGCTCAGTACCCGAACTCGTCTTCATAATCACAGAGGATTTCATTCAGAAGAAATCCGAAGGAATTTCCCCGCATGGAAATGTATCAGTCAGTCAATTGCATGATGACAACCCTACAACATCGATACGCTTATTATCGATAGCTGCACACTACAATCGCATGCGGTTGCTTTTAGTAAAAATATAAATAGTTATTTAATACAGTTTTGCGTACAAAAAATGTTTCGACGTTTATCCCTAATTGGCATTCAAAATGTTAAGATTCAATTTAACCAATGTGACATACGCGGCATGGCCGGCCATTCAAAATGGGCGAATATAAAACATATAAAGGCCCAAAAAGACGGACAGCGAGCAGCGTTGTTCACAAAGATCTCCAGGCAAATTCGTTTAGCAGTTCAAGAGGGCAAATCGGCGGATCCGGCTGTTAACTCTCTACTGCGGTCGGAAATAGATCATGCTCTAAAGAAAAACATGCCTATTGGAACCATACAAAACACGATCAAAAAGTGCCAGGGTAACAAGGCGCAGTTGAGGAAACATCGACTGGATATACGATTCAAGAGAAACGTATACTTAATATGCAGCATTTATACCGACAATATTGCCCAAGTTAAGATGGACTCAACGGCAATGATCAAGAAATCTGGGTAAGTTTAAATTCTTACGAAAGCAATACTACAAGAAACAACATTTAATCACACCCCAAGAACAAATTATTTTCAGCGGTGTTCTCGTTGATGTTGGTCATATGTTTGAAGATTTTGGGCTAATTGAGACAAGATATGATAGTTCAACCGCCGAAAACTTGGAGGAAAAGGCCACTGAGGACGCTATTCAATTTGGCGCAGAAGAAGTTGAAGTTGTTGATGCCAAGTCTGGATTAGTTAATGTAAGTACTTTAGATAACCGTTCAAAGAGTTTATTTATGAATGATTTCGTTTCTTCCATATTCAGTTCATCTGTACTCCAGCTCATCTAACTGGACTCAGCAAAACGTTGTCTCAGAATGGTTATTCTATTGAAAATAGCGAACATATGTTTACACCAAATGTAACAGAGACCTTATCTTGTAGTATTTACAAATTACTTAAATTACTTTCGTTGTAGAACCTCATACAATTGGCAGTGGATGATCAAAAGGCGTATGATGTATTCCTGCAAAAGCTAAGAGATGTGCCGGGCATGGAGGATATATACGACAATGTGGAGTAATGATTGATGGCTAAATTCAAATACATTGTTGTTTATTGTACATTCATAATTGCTATAATTCAAATTACATGTGTTGAGAAGTGATGATGCCTGTATAATAAATTTTAAAACTATTTCAATTATGTGTTGTCGTGATCCTACTGCTAGTTGAACAAAATTTACTCTACAAAATCTTTGTCAAATGCTGTTAACAAGGCGGTAAAGTTGTAAATTGGTTACTAAAGTTGAAATTCTAATGCGTAGATCCAGCCATCTATAAAATAAATAATATACGATAAGAGTTTACTATTTAAAGAATGTTATTTAAAGTTTGTCTGCTACTTACAGTTAGTGGAATTCATCTTTAGTAGCCATTCATCGTCATTCTCGTCCATCTAGGGAACTGGGTGTGTGTTCGACTTTTATATTTGGTCACAAAAATATAATTTTATCATTTAAAATTAGCAGACAATGTTATACATATAGAATCTAATTTACTGAATTTGTTTTGTTTCTCATAGCGTTTGCTTATGTCATTTCAACAGGATATTCAATAAATACAGAAATACTTTTAAATTATAGATAATTGCTTTAAAGAAACCATCAAAACATTCCCTCAATGACTTAATAAAAGAAATATACTAAGTAATTATAAAATATTATATAATTATTTGTTTGTAATTGTAACAATTGCTGCAATATGCAACCATGCAAACATGCCAGAGTTTACAATTTCGGATTGTCGAAGAGAGGACCTCGAGTAACCGTTATGTCAGCATAGGGCACCGACTGTGTAATGTGTAACGCCTTGAATTTCTTTAGGACAAGCAGCGAGTAGAACTTTTGGGCGGCCTGTTTCCTTGAGTTCCGAACTGTTAACTGGGATAGACTCAGGTGATCGTTGTTGTTAAAATGTACTCTGACATCGAGGAAGAGTTGAGCAGCCCTCTTATTCAGCACTCGCTCCTCGAACTGTTCATCGGTTTCGTTTTCCATTTGCTCATCTGCCGGCGCATTTTGCAGTCCGACCGATGGTGGGAAATCATAATCATTCCAATCCGTCGATATTTCACATGTCTTATTGAAGTTATTCACGTCGCTGATAGGTCTTTCTTCGGTTTCGTTAAGTATCGAACTGACTTGATCGGGCGGCAGATTTGGTATGCAATCGATGTCACCTATTCCGCCATGGTGGGGTGTTAATTGTCCATGATCCAAGCCGGCGGGAGTCATATCGCCATGATGGAAATCATCGCCCATATCATGATGACCATCGCGCGGCGTCAATGGTAGTTCATTAAGGTTAGAGAAGTTCTCCAGTTCATTGAGTGTTAACAGAGCCGGACTGCGCATATCATCGAAAATGGTAGCGTCATTCTGTGGCGCAATGCTGTCCTGTTCCTTAGCTCCAATGTCCAAAGAAACTGTTGACAAAGCCAGCGATTTCTCTTGCTCACGAATCAACTCAGGAGCGGCCAGGCTCTGTGTCAGTGTTGTGTCCGCTGCCAGCTCAGCAATGGGATTGGCTGAAGCATCATTCTTACGCTTACGTCCCTTCTTATTCACTATGATGAGTGAGCTCTCGCCTTCGTGAGCATACAGCTCCAGGGCCAGCACATCCATGGGGGCAATGTTCGAGAAATCCTCCAGGGGTGTCGAGTGCGACAACAATTGTCGGTTGTAGTTATTTAGCAGAACTCGGGCGGGAATGGTGCGGGATGGCAGAGCGAATAGCTTCTCCACACCGCCAGTCTCTTTCCAGTACATTAAACGCTTCGTTGGCGGTGCCAGATCCAATGTGGTGAGTATATCAGAAGTGTCCGCCAGTTGAGCCTTCATCTCCTCGCCCGAGATATTCTTAATTTCATCAATAATCAGTTTGCGCTTGCGCTTGGCCTTGGTGGTGCCTCTGTAAGTGGTAGCATCGATGGGTGCGAGGGCAAATCCCTCGTCATCATTCTGCACCAACGTTAAATCGTTTAATGTGGTATCTGCTCCACAGGCATTGACATCCTCATTGAAACTGTGATCCTTTGCCTGATTGAAATTATCCTCTTTGTCGTCCACCACGGAGTTGGCCAACGAGGATGCGGGCGAGGGAGCATTATTAAAGTTATCGATACCATCGTCATCGTCCGAGTAGTCGGGTGGATTGTTCACTTCGTCCACATCCTTGTTGATACTCGTTGTCGTTTGCGGTGGCTCTCCAAAAAGATCATCCTCAAACAATGCGGGCTGTCCAAAGGAATCTCCAAAGCCGTCGCCATCGAGCCGATCACTGGGCAACTCTGATTGCGTGAGTCTAATATTTGGGTCACCCGGCTCCACGTTGGCCAGGACATCGTCATCAAACAGCTGATCATTCATATTGGCCGACAAGGGGCCGCGCATCATTTCAGGCGTGTCCGCCTCGAAGCCAATATCACCAAACCCATCATCTTGCAGAGATAGCGATAGACTACCATAATCCTCGCGCATGGTTATCTCGTCTGCTCGGGATTGGTTTACAGAGAACTGCGCCTCGATATCAATGTCGTTTAACTCGGGCAGCGCAGTGTCAAAATCATGGAACACTTCGGGTAACGTGATGGCATTCACATTAGCCTCTCTGTGCCCTTCTGGTAGATCGACCATGCCGGGCCGAAAGGCCATTTTGATTTTAACAAATGCCTCATTGCAATCCGCTAATAGATATTTGGCTTTTCGCGAATATATTCGCACAACACCAAGGAGCAAATGTCCCGATGTGCGAAGCGCCAATTTCACTTTAGGCTGTAAAATGCCCTCGACAGATTTTTCTATGTTGGTTTCAAACACATGAGCTTTTGTTATTTTCTTGTCCCAATGTGCGGCTAACCAAATTCTGGCTAGTGGCCCTTTTTTGGCCAGTATTATGTGTTCGTAGAACATTTTTGTTTTTTGTTAACACAATTCTTATTTTTCTTTAATACACAAACAAAACAGAGATGCACAAACTATTAAACAACATGGCGACATCGATGTTTGCATCATTTTTCGATAACATACTATCGATAAGAACGAGTTCAATTAAATAATACTTCACTCTATTAATGACATAATTTGACTAAAACAATAATTTTAAATAAATAAATTGAATTTTAAATATGAATTTACGATAAATTTACACTTGGAAATGGTATGATTAATAAATTCATATGACTAACCGGTGCGTTGCTGTCAGCATTTTAATCGGTATTTTTTAGTGTCACCCATTGGTCACACTGTTTTCATTATAATATGTTATGCTAAAGTAATTCAATAATCCCCAAACGAAAGTGTTTATTTTAATATACGAACATATTACAATGGCCCTTAACGGGTTTCTTGACTTCTTTCAGAAGGGAAAGGTATGTGTATGTATTTGAAAAGCTAACAGTGGAAAGCCGGAAAGATTGTTTTTGTATCGACAAACATTGTTTTCGTTCTTATCACTGAGTATCAACGATTAAAGTAGATATATTTTTAAAATGCAATTCCATGCAGACATTCAGACCAAAGAAGGGTTTCACCGCTGGAACAATTCGGTATTCACTGCATAAGCAAGCCCAGGCCAGTTTGCAATCTGGCATAAATCTCCGCCTAGCAGTGCGATTACCAGAAGGCGAGAATATGAACGATTGGTTAGCGGTGCACGGTTTGTATATATTTGCATATGTATATGTATAGATATATTCCTTATTATTGTATATTATTTTTATTCTTATGTATAGTCGTGGACTTTTTTAACCGCATCAATCTGATTTATGGCACTGTATCCGAGTACTGCAATGAAACGACGTGTCCAACGATGAGTGGTGGTTCTCGGTATGAATATCTTTGGGCAGATGGAGATTTGTAAGGTCTTGACAGTGTTGATTTTGCTGTATTTATTAAATTCAATTCAATTTAAGGTACAAAAAACCTACTGCACTGCCTGCCCAAAAATATATTGAACTTTTAATGGATTGGATTGAGACGCAAATCAACAATGAATCTGTATTTCCTGTATCCACTGGTAAGGCAAATGTCAACACAAGACTATTATACCTAAACTATTCAGGGAATTACTCCCATTTATTATGGAATTTCTAAGTACTGTAGACTATTAAGCTTCTAAAAGGATATGGCCCTTTATAATATCGAATTCTTTGTAGACCTCTTACCTTTTGATAGATGGCTTTAAAAGGTGCCGTTTCGTGAAAATGTTTGTAAACCCCAAAAGTAGGCATCCCAGACCTTATATAATCATTATTAGCATAAAAAATTGCCAAGTTGAGTTACCCATGAAATTGCGAGAGACTAAGAACAGTACACATCACATTTGCTATACAAGATTCATAACGATTTTGAATTTTACGACTTGTTTGTTCAAACTTTAAGATAATTAAAAATGTATAAAATCATATAAGTGAATTGAACTTTCAGACTATACGTATTTTTATGTATCTAAAATAATGCAATTTCGTTCCATGTTGACTATTCTTCAACTTGTACTTCAGATGTGCCATTCCCGAAAACATTTCTGTCGCTTAGTCGCAAGATTCTGACACGTTTGTTTCGTGTTTTTGTACATGTCTACATCCACCATTTTGATAGAATTGTCACTATTGGCGCGGTAAGTAAAAAGAAAACAAAACAAAAAGTACATAAAATTGAAAAAAAAGATTAATTTCATTACAGGAAGCACACGTAAATGCTTGCTATAAGCATTTTTATTACTTTGTGCAAGAATTTGAACTGATATCCGGAAAGGAATTGGAACCTTTGCACGAAATGACATCCAGAATCTGTAAAGATTAATATGTTTTGAGGACATTTTAATATCTCGAAATCTCCAAAGTCATAATTGTAGGATGCTTTTAATAAATAATAAATAGCATATGTATATGTATATGAATGTATGTTAGTTCTAAGACTGTGATGTCCAAACGTACACCATTAAACAGAAACACTAATCAGTTTTAAAAAGTTTATGTGTTCATAGATTCATTTTAGATTTGTAAATTATATATGTATGAATATGTTTTGGTAGAAGAATTTCAAAAATGTACGATTCCTAACGTGTTCTAATTAGAGGCATTTGGTTTATTGTTTTTTTGTTTGACAGGCAAAATAGTTACATTGTAGAACCGGAAATGCATGTATATATTATTTCGAAAGAATTCCGGTCGCTTTGAACGATTGATTTATCAGATTGTTTAGTTTTGTTTGGGTGCCCGCTTCTTCAGAAAATTTTAGATTGAGAGTATATGGGTAATTCTCTGACGGATGTCAGACCGTGCGTCCATCTTTTCAGTGAACAAAAAACACATAACCTGAAACAATTTTAAAAATAAGAAAAGGGGACTCTTATAACTCTAGATTAGTATTTTAATCAGAGCTAAGAATGGTTTTGGAATTTTCTTTCTGTTTTGTTTTCTGTTCTGATAATTGGAAAAATTAACAAATTCGTAAGCAAAACCAAAAAATTAACGAATTTATATATTTTATCGTAAAACAGAACAAGTTTCTAAAATCAATCTTAGCTCTAAAAATAGTGCTAATCCAAAGTTTTAAGAATAACCTTCCTTTATTTTTAAAATGGTTTTAGTTTGTTTTTTTAACTGTAAAGGTGGACGCACGCGACATTTACCAGAGAATTACCCATATGTATGTGTTCTTTGAGATAATTAAACATGCAACCTCATCCTCACAAGTTTATCCAGTGTATTTGCTCTTTTTGAGAAAAGAGGCCTTTAACGTTATTAATTAAATTAATTAGGTATCTCCTTAATGGACTGATAGTACTGAACTTATTTAGAAACAGTTTGTACACGTTTAATCCGGATATGAAAAACTTGCTGCTAGATAATAAATATTTTCGGTAATTTCAGTTAGTTTTTAGCCATTTATTCAAAAGGAATCCGAACAACAAAAGCAATTGAAAACAACACAGATGAGACTCCACCCACCTAGGCGATTACACACAAAATTATTAGGTGTTTTATACACGCTTAATGTGTGTATACAGCACAAACCTGGCTATAACCAATAACAGTAAAGTAGGGTTGAGCCAACAACCTACAACCACTTAACAACAACAACACAACATGTAAAGACCAATGAAAATAAATTGAAATCGTCGTAGGCTGGGCAATAAGAACACCTCCACTCTGTACTATCCGGGGGTTGTTTCGAACGTGTTGAGAGCAGTCGAGTCCCAAGAAGCGTAAGCATTACGAGCGAAATGAGAATAATGGATGAAATAATCTTTGTAATTGAATTACAAATAAGTAAAACATTACATGTTCGTTTAAAGCACAGGTACCAAATGTATATATTTATACTAAATTACGCGATGGTATTTTAAAAATAATTCTAATAGGGATATATAATATTAAGAGAATAAAAGTATATACAAGTATCTGCAAAATACTTTTGTTGATTTAAGAATGCATTTCGACTCTCACCGTGATGAATCTTTGTGAGGGATTTACGAATATTAGTGAATGGCATGCGCAGCAGTTGAAGAGAGAAAGAGAGCAACTGGGAGGGAGAAAGAGAGAGTCAAGACGGAGTTTTGTTAGCTTTGTTGTCCAAAAAGGACCTGTAATGCTATTGGCCTTCGCTGCGAAGTAGTCGAGCGTTTAATTTCATAAGAGCAACTATGCATCGGAGTAAAAGTGCTGTGAATCAACCATATAATAATAATTATTCCATATAAATGAACTTATGTGAACGTGCGTGTAACGTCTTCATTAAAAAAGATGGAGCAATTAGCGCAGTTTGTAAATAAATCATTTGAATTCAATTTAACTAACAATCGGGTTAACAATTTATTCAACTCAATGACCAGTGCTCGCATCCAAAAACTAACCGAAGCGACTAATTCGATATTAGTCAACTCCCAAAGATTAACTCACAGTGGTTCCGTTGAAGTCTCTCCCAACGATGAAGAATCTATGGATATTGATATTACTGATATATCTGTCGCCGAGGACAGCAGTTATGAAGATGAGGCTATTGCGTCCAAGCCGCTGTCCTTAGTCAAAATTCGAACAATCGATCCGAAACCAATTGTTTCCGTCGCTAATAGTGAAGTTATTCGAAAGTCTGATGCCTCTAAGCCCAAAAACTGGCTAATATCTGATCTTCTAATATCGGATGCGGATTCAGAAGGTAATGTTAAATCAATGCGTGGACATCAAGTTCACACGCCGATATATATAAATTTTTTTTTTTGCAAATTTTCTCGATTTTCAATGGGTTGGTAGATTATTTCATTATATAATTAATTTAAATTAAAAAAAAAAGAAAGCCAAGGTAAAAATGCAACGAATAAAAAAAAAGAACTTATATGGCTTTAGATTGAACAATATACATTGTGTGCGTATAGAAAAATATAATATATGACTATTTTATGGGTATATTCTAAAATACTAGTTATAGATTCAAATTAAGGATGAATAAGAAAGCTGCAGTCGAGTGTGTTCGACTGTAATATACACGCTACCTATATTAAATAAAAGCAAAACAGTGCGGTATTCTTAAATTATACCTATTTAATATACTAAAATATTACGAATGATATGATATTTAGTATATCGATAGAGTACTACATTCAAAATATACCATACAGAACAAAATGTACCAGATTGTCAGTCAGAGCCTTTAAGACCCGACTGCAGTATTCGTTTTCTGCCATATAACATTATTTCCAAATAAAATCTTTTCTTAATTAACTTCTACTGTATTTATCTGATCACAACCAAACCAGGCAGGTATCATAACAACTGTAGTTTTTAAATATTTGCACCAAACATCGTAAAACTAGCTACGAAATTACGATGGCTATTTAATTTTTTTGAATTATGGGGGCGGAATTGATCTTCGAGCAAACATTACAATATAGCTGTATCCCTTAATGTCTCTGTGATCCAATGTTATGGACTAACAGAGGGACATGGCTATATCGGCTGTTGGCGAAAATCAAGAATATATTTACTTTATGGGGGTCGGAGATGACTCCTTTTGCTGGAGCCATAGAATCATAATCCTCCTTCTATATGGGTAGCGGGTATACACAATTTTGAAATAAAGAATTTCCCATGGAAAACCGTATACATCTCTAGCGACTACTTTACAAACATATGATTTTGGAATATTTTTTCCTTTTGTATATTTTAAAATTAATGTTATGTCATTGTTCTAAATAAAATAATTATGTCTTAGATTTAGGTGATTCAGTTAAAGCTGGAAATGAAATAAAATTAAATGAAAGAAGTTAATACTGAACAAAAATAATAGTGAATTCTTCAATATGTCAGCACTATAATAATTGTAATTAATGTTGTAATAATGTTTAAAAAGTAAGAAAGTTACAGTCGAGTATGCTCGACTGTGAGATACCCGCTACCTATTTTTAATAAAGGCAAAATATTGCGGTATTATTTTCAAAATATACCTAAAATACTAAAAATATACCAAATGGTTTGTTTGTTATATCAATATAGTACACCATTCAAAATATACCATAGACGTCACAATATACCAGATTGTCAGCCAAAGTAAACTAAGACCCCTAGTAAGTAGGAGTTTTTGCCCACACAAAAGTATTTCTTTAATAACTTCCACAATTTTTATCTGATCGCAACTAAATTTTCAGGAATCATAACTACTATAGTAATTATTATATATACCAAAATTAAAATTACGTTTGTTATTCGATTTTTTTGATTTGCGGGGGCGGAAGTGGGCGTCTGTCCGTCCGTCCGTATGAAACACTGGATCTCAGAGACTATAAAAGATAGAGCTATAATTTTCGACAGCATTTGTTATGTTTGCACGCAGATCAAGTTTATTTCAAATTTTTGCCACTCCGAATCGAATAATAATATATAATAATATAATGGTAATTACAATAATTACTATAGTAGTTATGATTCCTGAAAATTTGGTTACAATCAGATAAAAATGGTGGAAGTTATTAAAAATGGGTAGGGGGTATCTCACAGTCGAGCACACTCGACTGTAACTTTCTTACTTGTTTTGTTCAAATTTGGTCTGTTTTTATTAAAGTTTCATACATTTGTTCACAATTAACCAAAAGTTATTATGCATATGCCTTTAATAAATGCATAACATTGATATTTTCAAAATTAAAAGTTGGTATTAAATTAAAAAAGTTGCTTCATATAATTAATGAACAGGTTAAAGTTTATAGAAACTTAAAAATGTTAAAAAGTAAGAATATTATATGTTTCTATTCATATTAAATTCGAAATGCATTTGGCGGCTTTTAAAGCTTAAGCCAGTTTGCTTCAACATGCTTTCTCATTTTGGTGGCTCCTTATCAAAAGGTTTTTAGCGTGTTAAAAAGGGGATGTGAGCAAATTTGTAACCGTGTAAGACCGAGTTCGTGCTAAAAGTGTCCGAGTTAAGCGAGGGCCAGGTGTATATTAAATGGATAGCCATCTTTGTCATTATATAGTTAGCTATCTTATAGATATCACGGCTTGTTTTTGTTTAAATATTAGGGATCTTAAATATAAGTAGTATTAAATAACAATATTAAATCATTTCGTTTGTTAATTTTAGATGAAAGTAAAAAACAAACATCAACTGTGAGCGATCAAAAACCATGCACTGAACACACATGTAAGAACAATAATGATAGCAATCTTGAGTTGGGTCCTGCATGTCCCGATGTAAATTGCAAAACAAATAGCAAGTGTGTTAAGGATATTCCATATTATGATGCCGAAAGTAAGTAAAAAGAAGTAAGAAAGCTACAGTCGAGTGTACTCGACTGTGAGATACCCGCTACCCATTTGAATAACAGCAAAATAGTGATGTATGCATTTTGAAAAAACCAAATTAATAATGCAAAAATACTACAAATACACATTAGGCTATTTTAGGTATATTTATACTGTACTACATTCAAAATATGCCAGATTCTCAAACATAACAAATGCTGTCGATTATTATACTCGAAAATTATAGCTCAATCTCTTATAGTCTCTGAGATCTAGGTGTTCATACGGACAGACGGCCCGCGCCTAGATCGTCTCGGCTGTTGATCAAGAATATATTGGAGATGCCTCCTTACGCGTGCTACATAAATTTCCTGCCGACAAAAAGTATTATTATAGTACCCTTCTACCCTATGGGTAGCTGGTATAATAAATGTGTTTTTTAAATAATATTAGAGCGCGAGACTTAACAATTTATAATTAATTAACTTATAATTAATTAATAATTAAATAATAACAAGTAAATTAAAATATTGCCATTTTAGTGTGTTCGGCTCTGAAGTCTCAGATATATTAACATGATATTGAATTTGGGTACATCACATTAAAATCACTTAAAGCAAGCAAGAGAGGTGCAGTTAACGATGAACTGTAATACAGCATTCTTTTAAACCATTTAAAATTTACATAGCTCGAATTTTTTTCTTGTGTAAGTACACATAACTCAAGGACAGCGGTATAGTAATATGTAATCATTAATCATTAAATCTACATTAAAATCTTTTCTACAACTTAAAACTTTACAACTGTGTGCATCCAGCAGGCTGAAGCAGTCATCTTCTAGCCCTACTGGATCAGCGTCAGCCCTAGATGATATAGTCATGTACGTCTGTCCGTCTGAACACCTAGATCTCAGAGATTATAGGAGATAGCTATCATTTTTTTCGACAGATTTGATAGAGATCAATGAATTTTTTGCTACGCCCACTTCCGCCCCCCGCAAGTAAAATCGAATAAAAAATAATATATACAATAATAACTATAGAAATTCTGATTCCTAATTTTGTTGCAATCAGATAAAAATTATCGAAGTTATTAAAGAAATAATTTTGTATGGGCAAAAACTTCTTCTATGTTTATGCTTTGGCTGACAATCTGGTATATATTGCACTCTATAGTACAGCTTAAATGTAGTACCACATCAATATACCAAATATACAATTTGACATGTTTTTAGTATTTTATGATATTGTTTTCGTATATTTTGAGAATATTACCGCAATATTTTACTTTTACTCAAAATGGGTAGCGGGTACCTCACAGTCGAGCACACTCGACCGTAGATTTTCTTATTTATTGTTTTTGGAATGTTTTTGCTAGAGAAAATATGAGATATTTTAAATAAACGGATTTATAGCATTTATTGTAAATATTTAACAATACGATATTTTTTAGAATTAAAAACGTCAGCAACAATTACAATAAACCTAAACGAATGTTCTGACGATAGCAATTCTCCAGACATTCACTCAACTAAAGGCGGCGCTCCTTCAGAGAAATGTGTTTCCCCGGAACCACAAGCAAGTGTAGGAGACAATTTTGGACGAATGGAAGCCTCAGGGCTTAGCAGTAAACAGAGAAGATCTCGAACAAATTTTACGCTGGAGCAACTAAACGAATTGGAACGGCTTTTCGAGGAGACTCACTATCCAGACGCCTTCATGCGAGAGGAATTGAGTCAGAGACTAGGTCTCAGTGAAGCACGAGTACAGGTAATTAGGCTTGAAAATTTTGTGATGCAATAAATTTTAAGTAAAATTCTGGAGTGGGATTTGAAGTAATGTCCAGCAGTTGATCTAACAAATTGAAATTCAATTGATATTCATTATACGAGTACTTTTTATTGGGATGGGAGATTTTATCCTAGATTCCAATCTGAAGTCCTTATAATCAATTTGACTTTTCCACCACCAAGAGAGCAAGTGATATGGGGTGTTAAGTGGTTTACTCCGCCGCTGCCCCCCATGACAACAATTATGCCCAAGGAAGGATACAATGTAGAAACAACAGGGGGCCGATTACAACTTAAATGCTCAATCAGGGCGGCTCTTAATGGACCGCTATGTGGTATTATATGACCTAACAAAACAGTTACAAACTGGTTCTTTCACTTGTAATAAATTACAATTCCCTTCGACTTCTAGTAAAAGCATTCAAACTAATAGAAATGACCAAACGCTATTACTCGAGGAATGTCACGATAAGATAAATAGACATTTTATAAGGCCAGTCAAATGACACTTGCTTCTTTGGTGACAAAAGTGTCTAAATTTGTTGTTACGATCTTTCATCTGAAAAAAAATTAATAAATGGATTATGATACTCTATAAATGAAGAAGTTTATTCAATTAATAATAAGGCAACTATAATGCGTTGATACTTTTTATACCCGCTAACTGTAAAAGAGTATTATAGCTTTGTACTTGCAGGAAATGTATTAACAGGTGAATCCTACATCTCCGATATAGCCATGTCCACCTATCTGTCTGTCCCAGCGAACACCTTAATAGACCTCAGAGATTATATGAGATAAAAGTATAATTTTTTTGACTGCACTTAGTATAGTCATTTGCTAGTATAGTCATTTGCTATACTTTATGAATAATACCACAATGTTCTACTTTTATCGAAAATATGTAACGGGTATCTCACAGTCGACCTCACTCGACTATAGCTTCTTGACTTGTTATACCCGCTACCCATAGGGTAGAAGTGTATTATAACATTGTCACTCCATACATACGTATTCTTGTTATATATATTCTTGATCAGCGTCAACAGCCGAGAGGATATAGCCAAGTCCGTCTGTCCGTATGAACACCTAGATCTCTGAGACTCTATTTTTTTTTCGACGGCACTTGTTATGTTTGTACGCAGATCAAGTTTGCTTCAAATTTTTGACACGCCCACAAAACGGGCAGGGGGTATTTCACAGTCGAGCACACTCGACTGTAGCTTTTCTACTTGTTTTTCGATTTTCCACAAGAATCATTTACGTTTGGCAAATTCATTGCACGCACTAAATTACAAGTTTTTTACCATTAAAATCTGCATCATAAATCATTGCTGCCTTGGCATCTATAAAAACATTTAAAATAAGTAGAAAGTATATTCAATTTTGTTTGTGTTTTTAGGTTTGGTTTCAAAATAGAAGAGCTAAATGCAGAAAGCATGAAAATCAAATGCATAAAGGTAAGCAAACAATCTCTGAAAATCTTTCTTGATATTCTGGTTGGTTTTTTTGTGATAATCGTAAAATACATTACATACATATGTACAAAAGCGATATTTTATTATTTTAGAATATAGTTAATGCACCGATGTGGCTAGAAACAAATTTTTGCATTAAGAGAGGGTGGCCGTCAGGTAAAATCATGTAATACGTAGTACTAAGCAAATAGTAGTAGTACTCTGCAAATATGGCGTATAATTGAAAAATAATGAGCTATTTAATGATACCAGACACTTAACACATAATAATCGGAACTTCTTCGTTTATACATACTTCGCCCCTTCTCGAAGTCATTAACAAACTTTTGAAATTGTATGGGAGAGAATATCCCAAGGACGGGTTACGCTAACGATGCTACGAGTGGAAAATTGCTGTTAACAGATAGATTAATGCATTTAAATCTTCATGTTAACATGAAGTAATGAAGTAGAAATAATTTTGGTGTACATACATTTGGAGAATACATATTTTAGGCATAAACAAATTTATATGTTATTTTACCTAAGGCAGCGTTGGTTTGTTCAAATCAGAGGATTTCACATTTTTACTTAGTTCTTTCTGGTTGATAACATTTTTCGGTTGCCACAATAAAATGTAGATTTTATGATGTGTACAGCAGAAGTTAAACAACAGCCTGTAAGCTTGTTTGATATAAAAATTAAAATTATCGCACAATTTTGAATATCGCATCTGCCGTGATTTTCGCTCGGTAGTGCTCCATAGAGAATTCCCCTTTGGACATACAAACGAATACTTATATATTCGGTACGCTATGGCAGGCGACACAAATCATTGCCAACTTAATCAAATTAAATATTCGAGCCGTAAAAGTGGAAAATAAAAATGTTATCGACTGAGCAGGGGGCGTTGATGAATAGCAGCGGCCAAATCAGAGTCCGAAGGGTGGTGAGGCACGAGTAAACGAGAGAGTCGCAGGAAAAGAGAGGAGGAAAAGAGAGATAGAGAGAGACAGAGAGATAGATATAGAGCTGGGTTAGACTGGTATTGCGATTGAGAGAGGGAATCTGTTTGATATATTAACGATGAGACATTTGAATAAACTGTGAAACCGTAACATATTGTGTCAACCAGTTGGGAGAATTAAGAAGCTACAACCATTAAGACAACTGTGGCATTCCTGTTAAGCTCTAAACCTTCAACATTTACTTAACTAATTGCACCGCTCTTTTAAATTTACATAAATTAAAATCAGCTCCATGTTTTGCATAGAGACGGGATGGTTTCTAGCTTAGTCTGGCTTTAGCGGGGTGGGACAGTTAGAAAGAGTCAACCAAAGTACAAGATAAAAAGAGTAAAAGAGGTGAATAGAGGTTTTACAGTAAGTTTTCAATTTGTATGAAAGGGTTTTCGAGTCTCTACAGAGTCTATAACCATGTCAAACGAGATGAAGTTTATTAAAGTACCAATCACATTGATAAAGAAGTGTATACAGATATCTTTATAATTGCCTACAAATAATTTTTGAATTGCTGTTGGATCGATTGATTGCATAAATCCATATCATATTTTCCTCAATTATTCTTTGGTAATTTCAATAAACAATTCAAATATACATTCGTATAATTTACATAACATAGTAAGGCTCTGTTATTGCATCCTTCCCACCTAGCAGATATACACGCAGCTGGATATTATTTACTGTTTTAGATGCCAACCAGCGTCTGGGTTCAGACAACTCGACGGGGCATCACATGTAGACTTTCTGGTTCACTAAATGTTCCCTTTTAACTCTTGACTGACCGTTAAATAAGGGTGTAAAATATTGTTAAGAGTTTGTTTATGACACAAACATATGTACCTGCTAGCTAAGGGGTATCTTAAGTGCTCTCAATTTGTCTAGTCTCGCATGTCTCACGTATGAATTTATGATTTACTAACGAGAATAAAATCTTCCATTTGCAAAGTAACCAGCACTAGTTTTTCGTAATATCTTAATGATTTACTGTATATAGTAAATTGTTGTTAAATCACTTATCTAAAATGCGAAATGAAATGTGTTTAGTGTCCTCGACCGTGACTGAGATAGAGAGGCTGGGATAAAGTAATCAAATTAAAATTCGAATAAAAAAAGGTAAGTGCGCAAAAAGAAAAATGAAGACAGAAGCGAGTCGGGGCGGAAAGACGCCAACAGCTAGAGAAGGTATCATTTTATGGACTTATATCAATTCTCAGACTTTTTATAGTCACGAAAGAGAAATAGCCCTAAAAGCAAAACGCAGCATAAAAGACGAAGCTAACCTGGTCCTGGGCTTGCGGTCCCAAGAGTGTCATTTTGATATGTGTCCGTCTAGCCCAGCTTCGGTGGGCTGTAGTCGGGTGATGGAGAAGGAAATGGGAGTTAACCTCACAACTCGAGGGTGTTTTCATGGCAATAAATTAGAAAATGAATTCAATTACTTGTCACGAATTTTTGTACCGATTTGCCAAATTGGGATGCTCATTTGTATTTATGTGTGTAGTCGGTCTTGATTCCAGGTTCAACCACATACATACATACATATGTGAAAGCCTTGTGGCTCCATGTAAATTATGTATGTATGTATGTATATACATACGAAGCTTAAATTTAATAAAAATTTCAACACATTAAAAAAATTGATCAGGAGAGCTCCAGCAAATTCATCTAAATATACTTTTAATTTAGAGACATATGATACTTTGAGATCCAGTTTGCAATTCAACAATTTATTAACATTTAGACTTCTTAATGATATTAGGATTGCCTCACCTATTAATATACCTATATACTACCTATATACTATAAGTACCTCTGTAACTTACATAGCAAAAACCTTTTGCAGGCATTTTATTAAGCAGTCGCAGTCCCCCAGTAGCCACTCCTCTAGAACCATGTCGCGTGGCGCCATATGTCAACCTGGCTACAATAAGGAGTACCAGTGCTTCTATAATGCCCTCTGCTGGAGGTATAAGCAATGTGCAGCAGCAACCTAGCAAGAGTGGAACTACTATTGTTGGGAGTCGTGTTGCATCGCCGTCGGCTGTGGCAACTGCAGCCGCAGAGCATTTTACTGGCAGCGTTGCCGCTGCTGCAGCATTCTCTGCCTTTGATCCAGCCATAATCTCGGCAGCAGCACACCAGGTAATTTGGTGTTTTAAAAAATTTCGATATTTGTTGTTCATATTCTCTTATCCTTTTCAGTACGCAGCAGCTATAAGTAATAGAAGTAGGCCCGCTGGACTTTTCCCACTGCCGCAATATCCGCTTCACTTAGCTGCATTCGCCGCCGCCCACAAGAATTCTAGTATCGCGGATCTTCGTATGAAAGCTAAGAAACATTCCGAGTCCTTAGGCCTTGAAACTGATATGGTTATTTAGTACATACTTTGCGCATCGAAATAGATATAGGCTAGACTAGAGTTGTCTATTTTAAGACAATTTACTATTAAAATAATTGATTAAACGCAAACTTACAATAATTACATTTACAATACCATATGTACTATATGTTTCTTTAAATAAATGCTTAGTTGTCTTGTTTTTTAAATAAACGAAATCTTTATTTGAACGAAGGGCAAAACACATGAGAGTTCCTACACTATTTGCAGTTAGAACTTAATCGACTTGGTAAAGTGTTGACTGAAACTTATGGCAAATACAACATATTTTTGTTGTAAGTCATATACCAAATTCTTAATTCAGTGAAACAACAACTTTGGTACATTTTCATTTTTATAACTTGTACATTTCGAAACTCTATGTTTTTAAAGTTACAGATTATATTTATAAAAATTAAAGTTCTTTAAATACGTATAACTTGTAGTATATACATTTTGAAATGGTATATTTTTTTAAGTTATACATTATATCTATAAAAATTTAAGTTGTTTAAATATTACTAAAAACAAGTAAGAAAGCTACAGTCGAACGTGCTCGACTGTGAGATTCCCGCTACCCATTTTGAGTAAAAGCAAAATATTGCGGTAATATTCTCAAAATATACCAAAAACAAAATATCACAAAACACTAAAAACGTATGAATTTGTATATTTGGTAAATTGATGTGCTACAACATTCAAGATATACTATAGAGTGCAAAATATACCAGATTGTCAGCCAAAGCATAAACATAGATAGTTGGCGTTTTTGCCAACTTTTTGTATTTCTTCAATAACTTCAACAACTTTTATCTGTTCGTAATCAAGAATCACAAATACTATAGTTGTTATTGTATGTACCAAATCTTGCAGCTCTAGCTTTAAAATTACGTTTTGTTGATTTCCGGATTTGAAACAAGCTTGATCTACGTGCAAACATAACAAATGCTGTCGAAATAAAATTATAGCTCAATCTCTTATAGTTTCTGAGATCTAGGTGTTCATACGGACAGACTCAGACAGACGGACTAGATCGTCTGGGCTGTTGACGTTGATCAAGAATATACATATATACTTTATAGGGTCGGAGATGCCTCCTTCTACCTGTTACATACATTTCCTTCCGGAACAAAGTTATATATTAATATACCTATGGGTAGAGGGTATAAAAACGATATGCATGTGGGTATGCAAAGCACACAATTGTTACGTCACTAATGACAACAATCACTGGGAAAATTCTTTGAAATATAAAAAAGATTTATCATCTGCATGACTAAAAGGAAAAGCTAAAATAAATCGTGTATAAGACTAACATATTTTACAAAATAGACATATATTGGATTGTCAGGCGCAGCAGCTAAGAAAATCGTGACCTAGTTTTAAAGTTAAACTTAAACTTAATCCTTCTAGATAACAATTTGGCCATGACGAAATATTTTGTTGTGTAGCACTTGATGTTTCCATCAGGTGACTGTGCTGGCCATTACGTCAATCTTATGTAAAGCATTTCTCGGCCAATTTGCTAGTGTGCTTAGAAACCTGCTGAAATGGGAATGTTTTCCTTAGAATGCGGCAGCATGACGTTTCTTAATATACATACATATTTACATATATACGCGTACTGGTCCATGATCCCATCGATCATATGTACCACATATCACCGTATAAGAATCATTTTGAAATTTTTTGGAGACATGGGCAACGATGAATTTGAATGGACAACCGGATGAAATCAAATAAAGTATATAATTTAGTTAAATGATGCATAATTTTTAAATTCTAAAGGGTGGGCAAACGAAAAAAATGAATAGGCAATCTGAAAAAGTAAAAAAAAAATTGAAAATTTTTTGAATTAAAGGATAAACGATGAATTTGTATGGGCATCAATAAAAAAAATTTAAAAACTTCATATTATTCAAAGTTCGAAATTCTGAGATATGGGCAGACGTGAACAAATTTAAGGCTACCGATGTGGAGTTTTATTTTTCATAATTCCGTGATGTGGGCGAACTTTTGCGGTCGATTGTGAATTATTCGTGCCAAAAAAATGTCAACAATGTCCAAAAAAAATTTCGAAAAATAAATATTTTTTGAAAAACGATTTCAAGCGATGAACACCAATTTTTTGAGAATTCAGTGGACCCAGCTTCTCTAAACTATAAACTTTAACTTTAAACGTTTCCAGCGTTATTGCTTATAAAGTTTGAAAATAAATATACAACCAAAATGTGTAATTTCGGATGTTATAAAATGTTCCGTTAATGTTATTCATGAAAAATTTTCTATATTTTCGAATAAAATAAATATTAACCTTTATTTTCTCATTCAACTCATACATGGCAACAGTTTTTGTCTGAAAGAGACTGTGTTGCTGTCAGAAATTTTGACATGTTTTTTATGGTTTTACGAAGTGTGGCATCTATAACTAGGTGATATTAATTTTAAAATTCAACACTTCTTGTACTTCCCCATATATAGAAAGTTTATTAGTATATTTTGATATTTTTCTGGTCTCTTTGATTATTTCGTAGTCAGAGTGACCATTCATGTTATCGTATATACTCTTTAGAGTATTGATGGTTTCGAAATACTGAAACTTACTGAATTTAATTTATTCTCGTTCATATGTTTATATGGAGATTTTGCAAATTGTTTTAAATTAAAAATTAAAAATAAATATATTTTTCAAAACTATATGCGGCTTGTACCTAACAAAAATACTAGTATGTTAATACATAATAAACCAATTAAAAGGTAGTATATTTTAGTATATTTTGAAACGAAAAATAGTGGATTTTTTAAATATACTTGCGTTCACTCTGATTTTAGTTTCGTTTCTAGTTTCGGTCGCTCTTCAGCGAAAATTTTTACTATTTATATCTAATTTGTTTTCTAAAAAGTTTAATTTATTATGTTCATGCATATGGTTAAAGGAAGCGCAATTCTAAGATGCTTACATACGTAAACAGCGCTAAAGTTATAGTGCGCAACGTAACAAATATCTTCGACGGTGCCGAAGATCCGATCTCCACATAAAAGTATTGAAATGAACGTAGAGTGAAAAATAAAGCAGTGACGTTTGCAGGTCTAGACGACTCTGGAGGTTGTTTTTTTTTTTTGTGTGTGTTTGTTTTGTAAGTTATTTTTCGTGATACTTCTTTTAAAAACGAATATGTGTTTGCCAAGTGTTTGTCTGTGTGATGTACGATAGTTTTTTTTTTAAGCTTTGGAGTTTGACCTTTCATTCTCCTTACATCCGGGCTATTTAGTTGTTATGCTTGTAGCATTAAAACGGTAAAAGTCGTACTCGCCTGTTGCGCATCCGCGTCCTCTACGTCAGAGAAGAGGCGCAGGGGCTAAAATTGGGGTGTAGTCGTTGTAGCTTGCTCATTTTCATTCATTTGTACCATTTGTATGCGTGTGTGTGAACGTGAGTGTAAGTGTATTGCCCACATATCCATTTGTTCGATTGAGCGTTTGTATGCATGTGAGTGTATATGTGCCTAGATGCATACATACATATGATGTTTTGTTCATTACGATTACTCCAATTGGTGCTGCTGCTTAGAAGGCAAACTTTCCTACTCTCTCTTTATCTGTCTCTTTCTCTCTATCTCTGTTTTATCTCTTTCTCGTTTCTTCGTCAACCTATTTTACTCTCTGCAATTGCATGTATCGTGTTAAATTAACGCTTTATGCTTGGCTGACTCAATTAATTCTGTTAGTTAAGCTACGGTAGCCGCTCTTTTATTATTTTTTTTGCTTAATTACAACACTTGCATTCACACACATTCATCCGCTTATATATTTTTCGCAATAACAAACGTTACCGTTAATGGAGTCATTAGCCTCTTGAAAGCTTCGTAAGCTTTAGACCAAGTTGAAAGCTTTGCTCCTCCATGTTATCCGGCTGAAATATTGACTATAGGTTGCTCTGTTTGTTTGGTTACTATTGTTGAACTATTTATTTATATATGTTTTTATTCAATTGTGAAAACAAAAAAACTGCGAAAGTTATAAAAAATTATTAAAATTTAATTAAATTAGTAAACCAACATTCCAAATAAACTCGATCGGCTTGAAATGCAAATCACAGAATAGCTAAACGAAGTACATATTTCAATTTTTAAACAATGATCATGTAGCACAAATACTTCTAAAAACACGTACATATATGGGTAATTCTCTGAGGGATGTCGCGTGCGACCAGCTTTTCAGTTACAAAAAAAAAACATATTCTGAAACAATTTTAAAAATAAGTAAAGGTTATATTTTTATAGCTCTAGTAATTTTATTAGAGCTAAGAATGGTTTTGGAATTTTTTTTCTGTTTTGTTTTCTGTTCTGATAATTGCAAAAATTAACAAATTCGTACGCAAAACCAAAAAATGAACGAATTTATATATTTTATCGTAAAACAGAATCAGTTACTAAAATCAATCTTAGCTCTAAAAATAGTGCTAATCCAAAGCTTTATGAAAAACCTTCACTTAATTTTAAAATTGTTTTAGTTTATGTTTGTCACTGAAAAGCTGTTCGCACGCGACATTTACCAGAGAATTACCCATATAACAATGCAGTTCCTAATTAACTCTTAACCTGACGCCCTAGCTAAATATTTAATAGTTAAATTTGTTGATGCAGATGAAAATAATATTAGTGCTGGTTGTAGGAGTATAGCAAGTTATTATACATAAAAATAAATACAACAATATCAACTAATTTAAAATTGATTTATTTTTATGCGTGCTATGGGTAGCTCGGAAAAACTTAGTTCAGCTAAAGCCATAAAGGCGACGGTATATTTTTGTATTTTTTAGTATATACATTTGTATTGTTTTTTTTTTTTAAATGTATACTTGTTTGTAATAAAATTATTTCATACCATGAGCGCAAATACAATAAATTTTCGATATATTTAAGTTACATTCCAAAGTCTTATTTTTCATCTTTATTTAAATGAATAATATACTATCCCTAAACTCGTGCAGATTAACCTTCTATCGTATGCTGTATTATCGTAAAAAGATGTTGTGATGGCGAAAATGGCATCTGGTGACCTTTCGTTGACCAGCACAAGCAGTCAAGAGGGTGAGTACGTCAATTTTTTGTATGCCCCGAAATTTTAATCATTTTGATGCAATTACTGTTGCAGAAGAAAGTTCAGAGTATGTGGGCTATGATAGCACACTTCGACCGCCATCGAACTCCAGTGGCAGCACAACGACGGCTAATATGGCCAATAACAATGGGCCCACAAAAGTGGTCAGTGGCAGCGTTGGAGGCGTTGTCGGTGTTGGAAGCGGTGGTGGCAGTGCCAAAAAATATGATCTGCTTCAGTCGCAATACGAGTCAGCGAGGCTGGAGTTGACTACACTTAGGCTTCGACATTCGAATTCGGAGCGGCGATGCGATGAGTTGGAAACACAGTTAAATCTCTACCAGGAACATTATATGGCCGATCGTAACAAGTACACAGATATTGTAGCAGAGAGCGAGCATCTAAAACGCAAGCTAATGCTACTGGAGAGCCAAAATCAGAACAATGGCAATCCTTCAGCTCCCCAATCTTCGGCAGCGGGTGGCAATTCATTCTACTATGGAAAGATGCAGACACCGTGCGATGGAACCTGCAGTGCAAGCGAAAAGGTAGTGGAGCTGAAGAAAGAGCGTAATCTGATAGCCATGGAGAGAGAGAAATACAAGAAATCTTACATTGAGCTGGAGAAAGAGCGTAATTTCTATCGGGAACGTGGAGATGAGAATCAAACATTAAAAATGTTGCTATCAAAGGAGACGAAACATGTGGTGTCCCTCAATGAGGAACTGAATCAATTGCTGTCCGAAAAGGACAATGTGCTGCAGGAACATCAAAAGATGTCCGATGATTTAGCGCTGGCCAACAAAGAAATTGAGAGTCTCAAAAAGGAGGAGCTCATCTATAAGAACGAGTTGAAATCACTGCAATTGGCCAATGCAGAGCACAAAAAACGTGATTTATTAAAATCGCGTGAGAGCAGTTGGTCAAAAGAGTTTAACAACGATAGCAAGGAGGAACTAGAGAAGATGCGTAAGAGCCTCGACAAGGCTCAGTCAGAGGTTGAGCGTGCTCTTCAAGATGCCGAGGAGGCGAAACGAGTTCGCGACTGGGCGATTTCACAGCGTGAAAAAATCGTACAAGAGCGCGACTCGGTGAAGACGCTCTGTGATAATTTGCGCAAGGAACGCGACAAGGCAATCTCTGATCTGCTAATGGCCATTCGGGACAGCGAGAAAATCAAAAAGCAAAAAGATGAGGCACAGAAGAAGATCGATGCCCTTAAGGAACAGTTGGAGAGCCAAACTATAACAACAACAGCCACGCCCACAGACATTGCTTCGCGTCGCAGCTTCCGCCTTAGCAGCTACGAAAGCGGCGAGGATCTTTTGGAGATTGAGCTTTGCAATTATCATGATGTTGATCTTGGCATTATACTAGACGATAGTAACAAACGGCAACTGGTCTGTGGTGTCACCAATAGCTCGCCAGCATTTGGCAAGCTGAAGATAAATGATGTCATTTGCAAAGTGAATAATCTCGACTGTCTCGGCGTCTCGAAACGCATGGTCCTCGATGAGATACGGGCGTGTGCGCCACGCTGCCTGCTGCTTGTCTCAAGGACTCATCAAAGCAAACGTCACTCGTATGCGGTGCAGCTGAAGACAAACAACCGAGATGCTATTGGCTTACAGCTGGACATGGGCGTGTTTATAGCTAAGATAGAACCCAACACGTTGGCCTTTTATGAGCCCGAACTGGACGTGGGAGATCGTGTGCTAAGCATCAATAATAAGTCCATGGATTCGCTACAGTCCATCGATGAGGTCACACAGTTGCTTAAAAGCGAAACGGTCAATATATTTGCCCTCAAGTATGTGGCTGAACAGCAGCCGGACTCGCATTGCCGCATGACGAGCTCATCAGCGCAGACGGACAGTTCCATTGACTCCATGCAACAGCTGAACAACAGCACAGGTATTGCTCCTGGTGGCAGCGGGAGTGGTGGAGGCGGAAATAGTAGCGCCGCCAAGCATCCGTCGAAGTTTGCTGACTTTTTGCGCAAGCTGAAATTCAGTAAGCCGGGCACAGCCGATGATAGCTTTGAGCAGGAGCACGATGTAGCCATTGCAGCTTTGGACTCGGTACTCAGCGAGAACAGCTCTGAGAAGAGCAAGGAGAATCTCTTTAAGCGCCATAAGCGCGGTAAAAAAGGTGAAAAAGAGGCCAAGAGCATGGGCACATGGCCACGAACCAATATTTCTCACGACAATCCAACTGGCACTATTGTGCAGCGTGGCGGCGAAAAGAAACGTGCACTCATGTCCCTCTTCACCGCCGGCCCTATTAATGTAGATAAGGATGATGATGTCGAGGCCGATCCCGTGGAATCGAAGCCGCAATTGCAATTACAAGAGTTGCCACCACCGCCACTGCCACCGCAGCTGACGAAACCGCGCAACCTGAATGGCAACGCCATCAAGACACATCCAAATCGCAACTCCAATCCTGTCGGGAATGTGGTCTCCTCTGTCGTCTTTCAGCGTGGTGTAGGAGTCACATATCCGCGACATTCGCTCTACGCCAGCGTACCCACGCCTCCCGAGGAGAAACAGCAGCAGCAACTACTCTTGCAACGACCCGCTCCAATGATGGGTGCCAATGCGCGTGTGAAGCCTCATGCACAGGAGCGATCGGCACGTTTCCATAATCCACATCGCTTCTCACTGAATATTCCGCCCAGTGGCGGCGATTTTTATCAACCGAAGACGAGTGGACAGCAGGCAGAGCGACAGGTGGTCGCAGCAGTGGCCGCTGGGGAGTTTCCAACACGTAAGCAGCAAATGTTCGATATGTTCCAACAGCCAACACCGCCGTTGCCTCTGCCCAAAGGGAATGCAATGTTTATGCCGCTGCAACCCCCGCCACGAGTATCTGGTGGTAATAGTTCGGCAGGATCTGGTTCCGGAGGAGGAACTGTGGACGTCGTATCCTTAAAGTCGCAGAACTCTATTGAATCAATGCTGTCGGCAAAGAGTCCGCCCATTAGTGAGTGCAATGTCTATCCGAAGCGAGCAGTGCCACCAATGCCGCCTAAGCATGTGCCCAAATATCCCAGTGACAGCGAGAGCATTGGCTCGGGCATTCTGGTAACATCCGGTCACAATTATCTACCGCCTCATCAGGCTTACATGGCAATTGCCGGCAATAGGCACACGCAGCTTTTTCCCAGCTTTCCGCCCAGCAGTCATGGTCGTTATATGCGACGGTCGAGTCCATTGACATTGTCTTCGCCGCCGCCGCCCGCACCGATGACGACAATGACAACGCAGGCAACACCACCTACTCAGATGGAAAGCAATAGCAATAGCAGCACCATTGGAATTCCTACTGATTTGGATTTTGTCCCCGGGCAGCAGTCGCAGCAACAGCATCAACTTACACATCCCCATCCGCATCCCCATCCACATGCTCATCAACAGCATATGCAGCATCCTCCTTACATCGATTATAGCCAACAGCCGTCACTGCATTATCCGTACAGCTTGGCTAGTGTATCTTCCGGTCCTGGCAACGGTATCATCTACGAGGGTGGTACTTTTCCGCGCAAGAAAGACAATCAAAGGGTTCGCATTCCGTCCAATCCCAGCGTGGCGAGCAATCGTCAGAACAGCAGCAGTCTGGTGAAGAACAGTTCTGGCTCCATTGATCATCATTATGGCAACGCAACGGGTAGCAACTCTAGCCACAGTGGAGCACCAGTTTCTCTCATGAACTCTGTTCACCACACGGGCTATATACCGAACGTGAGCAGTGTTAATGGTGGGGGAGGAGGAGGAGGAGGTGGTGGCAGTGGAAGGGGATCTCCCATGCCCCAGGTGCATGTCGAGGTGCTTAGCCATGGCGGGCCAAGCGGTAGTGGAAAACGCTGCTCGAATGTAGCGACGGATTTTTTATGCCCTGGAGACCTTAGAAGAGTCACGATTGATAAGCGCGACAAGTCGCTTGGTATTACCATACAGTGTAACAACAATGGCGGAGGTATTTTTGTGTCCACAGTGGCCGACAAGAGTACCGCAATGCGTGCCGGTCTCCAGGTGGGCGATCAACTCTTGGAAGTCTGTGGCATCAACATGCGTGCTGCCACCAACGAGATAGCCGCTAATGTGCTACGCCAGTGCGGCGACTCTTTTACTATGCTGGTGCAGTATAACCCTGAAAGTAAGTATTACTGACCCACAGATGGAGACTATATCGTTAATTGTCGTTATTTGTTTCGCCAGAATTTCAGTCTACTGAATATGAGGGTATACACAACATGGAACCAGAATCTCCCCTGAATCACTCTGGCTCGCCAACGCCACGAAATTCACCGCGTCCTCCGGCTCGAAGTGTGCAAGCGGCAATGCCATTGCAGCCACTGTCATTGCTGCCACCGGCGCCAACTGTGACTCGTGCTCCTCTCTCCCATCAGTCCATCAAGGATCAAAGCTTTACGGACAGCTTGGAAAATCAATCGGACATAAGCAGCAGCCAGGATATGCCCTCCTCAGCGGCTACCACAACAACAACCACCGCTTCGGCCACCTCTACGGTTTACGATGACGATGCGAAACCATCGTTGCCACCAGCACCGACTTCTGTGACTGCAGAGTGTAAGTGACGCTTACAAAGCTAGATGCCAAAATCACAAAATTTGAACCAATTTAATTTCCTAGTCGTGGTTTAAATCAATAAGATAACCTAGTAAGATTTAACTATATAAATTCATCAATATGACAGTGGTTTTAAAAATTTCAACAATAGTCAAATCAAAGAATTACTTTAATTATTGTAAATCAATGATATACAAAAGAAAATTTAAAATTTTAATTAATTGCAGTTCAAGAGAAATATTTCTAGTCAAATTAGCAAGAACAGATAACTCGCGTTCTACGAAGAGATAGCATTTGTAATTTTTATTATTCATTTAGATTTGAAATGATTAATTTGGTTAGCAACAATAGTTATAGCAACATACCGTCACTACCTATTCTTTAAACATCCTTCAAACTTACCCTTAATTGTTTTAGTATCTCACTCATTATATTAATTTACAGCGCTGCGTTTTGTCACGCTTCACATGGACAAGTCTAAGAATCTGGGCATTAAATTGTTTGGTGGCAATAAAGTTGGCATCTATGTACACGACGTGGCTCCTGGTTCACCGTCTGATCACGCCGGTATACGTAAAGGTGACCTTATACTGGAATACAATGGGGTCGACTTAAGTGGTGTTACCGCCGAGCAGGCAGCTAATGAGATCTCCAAGCTCACCGATACGGTCACCATGCTGGTGCAGAACAAATTGCAAAGTGAGAGTTATATCTATGGTGGATGATAACAAGCTTTTTATTTGTTTTATCATTTAAATTTATTGTAGCTCTGAAGCAAATTAAAGATAAGCCAGGAGATTCGTTCTATATACGTGTGGGGTTTGATCGGATTGGTGAACTAAACGAGGATGATTTGCGTTTTGTGAAGGATGAAGTTCTTTATGTGGACAACACCGTATTTAATGGTACCTTTGGTTTGTGGCGAGCCTGGAAACTAGATGCAATGGGACATCGCAAAGAATGTGGTATTATACCAAGTCAAATGAAGTGAGTGGACATTGAGTTTAGTGCTCGAAAACATGTATTTATTCACTCACTTTGGTTTTTAGGGTGGAGGAGGAATTACGTTCAGGAGAAGTGGTTGACTGTGATACGGGCACTGCGCGTCGAGGCAGCACATCAGCACGTCGTTCATTCTTTCGACGGAAGAAGAATCAACGGAGTTCATCGCGTGATTCCACAGAGATTGCGAGCTTCAGTAACACACAATTGAGCTTCTTCCCCGACTCGGGCATACTCAACGACGATGGTGTCGTCATGGGCTATCAGCGTGTGGAATTGCTCGACTGTAGGTAGTCAATATATTTGTAGGAATCTCATTTTATGTTATTTAATGTGTAGCGCCTATTCATCGACCCGTGCTAATAATTGGGCCGCTTTCGGAGTGCCTAATAGCTCGTTTAAAGGTGGATTTCTCCAACTTGTTTAAACTGTGTGAGGTTACAGCGATGGATTGCTCGCAGGAAGCTATGGAAGAAGGCCTAAAAGAGAACATATTCGTAGATTATCGGCGTCGCGGCAACAAATTCGAATGTACCACAGTGGAAACCATAAGCAATGCGTACAAGAATGTAAGAAATTATTGCACATTGGTTACTATCGATTAATAATGTAAACTATTTACAGGATCGACGCCACTGCATCTTGGATGTGTCAATCTCAGCCGTTGAGCGATTACAACGTCTGCAAATATATCCTATAGTACTCCTCTTGCGGTTCAAGTCGGCCAAACAAATACGTGACATTCGCGACTTTGGCACAGATAAGATATCAGCTAAAGCAGCAAAGGAGATGTATGAGCGTGCCCTCAAACTGGAAGCCGACTATAAACAGTACATATCAGGTTAGGAATTGCAATGCCAAAGTAAAAGCGTGCAGATACTTAATTAATTTGCGATTGTATGCATTTCAGCCGTCATACCAGGCGTCAGCATCAAACACATGTGCACCCAAATTAAGGACGCCGTCGATAAAGAGCAGGACAAGCTACTCTGGGTGCCTGTTACGAATGGCTAGCACAAGGATAATTTTAGGTTTAGTTATTATTAGATGGTGTAAGCTGATACCCTTCAAAATATAAAGGGTATTGTCGCTCATCCATATATACAAGTTCTGTATTCGATACGCTCAACGCAGAGTATTCAATTGTCGTCTATGCTATTGCACATTTTTTTGTTTTTTGCATTTAAGGCGCGTTCTTTTCTTGTTGTTTGTTTAGTTCTATTGTCTTTACGTCCCTCTATTTATATCAAGCAATTATCTGTTTCCTCTATGTGAAGAGTTTTAGAAATTCTCAAAAAAAAAAAATTACAATAGAACTTCAAATTATGAAAAATATGGTTTAAAACGCATCAAAATAATCGATAATTATTTCGAATTCATTACTGTGGCAATATTTCAAGAATTATTTTCAAAATTTATAGAATCAAGCTTTATAATAAATAAGTGCCTTTTCTTATTAAAAAAGAAAACTGAAAAAAATAGAAAATATCAAGTTGGTTGTCATAATACAACATTAAACATTTAAATCTTTATTCAATAAACAGAATGTGTATTAAAGAAGAAATGCTATTACTTTTATAAATATATTAGTACTAAATTACGAATGTGAAAACTGCAAAAAACAAAATGCCTTCTGCAAAACACTAAACAATTTACTAAAACACACAAGTGTTATGTAAACGTATTAAATACATTAAAGTCTATTTTATACATATTTATGTAAGCATTTTATATACAACAATAACAACTACACGTATATATAAATAATATTGTATGAATATTATAAATTTGGCAATAAATATGTACTTTTTCCAAATTATTTTTCATTTTATTTATAAAGAATGATTTTATTTATGGCCACAGTTGCGTTATGTAATATAAATGATTAATAGCTAATACTATTTATTAAACGTAGCTGCCACGAAATCGTTTA